>NW_013651774.1:4147-17102 GCF_000499385.1 Eimeria necatrix | reverse complement strand
GTTGCAAAGCATGACATAACCGTTTAACGCTACCAAGGCAGATCACAGCACTATACCGTAGTTAAATGTACATATGGGCTCCCAAGAAAGCGCACAAATTGTTCGTGCACGTGGAGATGAAGTGTAGTGCACAGCGCCTACTGCTGCGACTACGCTGCTACCTGGCCCAAGAATAGGGGCCTCTGGAAAACCTTCTACCTTCGACGCATCTCTTATGAAATAAATACAAAATGTATCATTGAGTGTAGTCATCTTCTCACGTCCTTAAATCCATTTTTCTTGAAAGTCTCCCCACTCAGGGTTCTTGCCTGGTTGTCCCTGTGGGGAGGAGGCCTGCACCGGTGCCGGGGCTAGCTCCAGCCCCAATCTCCAGGTATTCACAGACACGTCTAGTTTTTACCGGCTGACTACAAAAAATTAGGCATCGTGACGGAGTATGTGCATTGTACCGAACATGTTTGTCCACAACGTTGAATTCGTTTATCAGGCGTGCTCAGGTGGATGCAGCTCTCTTGGTGCATCAGGGAACGTTACTAGAGCCGCAAGCACAGCAGCAGAGCAGCAAGCAAAACAGCAGCAGACGCAGCAGCAACGGCACCTTTGGTGGAAACGAACAAATCACCTTCAACGGCAGCAACTGCAAATACAAGAGAATTTTTAAGAGCAAAAGGTCTTTGGACAACTAAGGCAACAGCTGTGGCAACCGTTCGAACAGTTGCACCAGACAGAGCACCATCCGGTACAGCGACCGTAACGACCTCCACATACGCGAGCAACAGCAGGACAGCAAGGAGATATAGCAACTAGTAAGCAAAATATGGTGCAGCAGATGAAGCTGCAGCACTCAACACAGCAGGAACAGCCGCTAGGACGGTTGCACTGAAAATAGCAACCGAGGCAACCGCTGCTAACACACGATAGCAGCCCGCGCACAGGAGCGAAAAGCAACAGATGCAGTAGCAGAAGCTGTAGGGAAAAGCTTTGAGAAACAATAGGAGCAGACCCAACAACAACGGCAGCCGCATATGCTACAGCAGCAACGAAAGGAAACAGCATCAACTGCAGTAATGCTGTTGCCTTGCGAAACTCTCCTTGGCTTTCCTCTGAGCATTTTTAATGTTCTTGGAAAGTGACGCATATCTTCTCCGGCCCATCCAAGGTACAAATTTTCTGCACATTGTGCATGAAACAGAGCTCTGACGGAGGGTAAGCCTTGCGTTGTCTGCTGTGTGGCCTCGCTGTAAAGCTGGCAACGACTCTGTAGAAGGGATTCTTTGCACTCAACAGGGATGGGCGGATGACGAGAGTTCAGTTCTGGTAAACTGTTCAGTACATCTCCCGCTCTGCAAATGTGAATCTTTTGCAGCCGCTTAAATAGCTGTTTTAGTCTTGTACGCTTTTCAAGGCGTGGACTTAAAGTATTAAATTGCTGCTGTTGTTGTCATTGGTCCATCTTCAGAAAGAGATAATTCGGTAGCCTCTCGGCGTTCGTATGGCAGCTGTCTCTCCAAAGCACTGACGTGCTTGTGTGGTGCAGCAATCGGATTTCTTCTGTCAAACTAGCTCTATTACCATTACCCCCCATAGCACATTTTTTTGAACCTCTGAAGACTGCTCCTGGGGAACGCTGTAGCGTTACGCACTACGGGCGTGTTACACTCAGGAACTCTTGCAAGGCAGCCGCAAGTCCTAGTTGTAAATACATCCTGAGCCGGTATATAATACATATTTGCGTTTCTGCACTTCGTGTTGGAGAATATAATTGGGCATTCTCTGAGAGGACTTCACTTGTACTTTCCGGCAGTCATCCAACTGATTTCAAGAAGCAACGGAACATCAAGTTTTCGGAAACAAAAGAGTCACTGAAAGGCAGGTTTAGAAACCTTTGTTTAGCGACTTGGTAATGAAACTCAGGGGAACATCTTCTCCGTGAAGCGAATGAGACAGCTATACTGTAGGAACTGAGAACTGCCGATTGCGCTCTACCCGTCTCTTACAGAAACAACCAAAATATATTTGTCTTCACGAATAACGCCAACTACTCTGTGCTCTCTCGTGCTACGTGGCCACACCCGTAGGATGACGAGGAAAATCGTCGTTGGCCACTAAAGGTTCTGCTTCCTAGTTAGTTATTTGTCCCCGTCTCATGGTTTTTCACAGAAAAGCAGTACAGCACTTCACACTTTTCCACCAGTCTGTGGCGCACAACGTACGCTTCATGCGGAGATGCCTGCCTGCTCCCATTGTTGATTTCGCATCCCAATACTCATCTGAATCAAAGTTTAGCCTTTGCCCGTAGTCCTGACATAGTAAGCACTTCTGAAATTTTGACAAGCCTAAGCTTGGGAGACTTCCCAAAGCCACCATCAAGCTGTTTGCAGATCAACTATGTTCTGCATATAGGCGCAGAGAGGTTCCTTAGCAAGCACGACCTCTTGTAGGATGAATATCCTCATCACCTAGATCACTAGAAGGCCTCAAGAAATGCCAGGAATGCTCTACATACGAAGGTGCCTTCAGCGCAGTGGGAACTGCCGTCGCGCCGGGTCTTAACACGGAGACTCAACACAAGTCTCTGCATGCATTCATTATCTCTCTGTAGAAGTGCAAGCCTTTGGGGGTTTAGCATCTCCCAAATCCATAGGCAGCCCATAGTCTGACTGGCATGAACTGCTGTACAATCAACAGCTGTGTTTAGGCACCACAAACTATCCGTATAAAAGCTATCCAGAAAACTTTATAGAGAATGATTTCTTTTGTAGGCGCCGGCCGAAGAATGAAATTAAGCGCTGGATTGCATAGACAACAGAGAGCCTCACTTCTGTGGTAGAGGTGCTCACCTAATAAATTATGGCTAAACGTAGTAGGGGGTACAGAAAATGACCCGCTGGAAACGGGTATAGAGGTAAATTGTGCAGTTTAGTGCTGTCGGAGCAGTGGCAGAACAAAATTAGTAGTTCATCTCGTTCATCGAGCCAGATTTCGAAGTGCCTGAGCAATGCGCACCCAATTATTCAAATATATCCTCAAGTCATTGTTCCGTAGACACTGCACATTTTTGGTAATGCAGAAGCCTCGCTAGCAGCAGTCCTTCTAGCCTTCGCTGCGACGTTGCGCTCTTCCGTCCCGCCGCTCCTTTCGGGGCCCTGTCTTGGTCCCGTGCCCACCTTTTCTTATGCTTTGCTACCATTAGGACGGCTTAAAGCCAAATTTTAAGAGTGAGGTCATATTCTGTGAGTTAGAACTCGCTGAGCTCCGGCTGAAGTTGTTTGACACCTTCCGGGTGTCTTCGAACAGCGATTGACGGCTCATCTGCAAGAAGATGGCGGTGAGCTAACAGAGCGACCCACAAGTAACATTGATTCGAGATCCACAGGCGCCTTTTTATTTATGTAAATACTCTTCATGAAGAATGACGAACATTGAGCATCGGGACGGCGACATCGCCGCTGTGCCCTCAATTCTTCACGGAGACACGGAAACCCCTGAACCTTTTCCTGCACAGCGCGAAAATCCGCCACTGATGCACGGCCGAAGGATATATTCCGTTCACTTTACTGCGCTATCCGTTTTTATCCAGTCCGTGTTCGTTTTACTTTGTCGCCGAACCGATCCATGACAGCTTTCCTCAGGGGGGTTTGGTAACGTATGTCTCGTGTTTTTTGGGCCGCCTTTTTTCCTGCTTTTTTATATTTGTTTCAGGGGACAAACAGAAAATACTCTAAGAAGATTGAAGCGTTTGATCGGAGCATTACGAAGAGGGGCCATGCCCCGGAGAGCCGACACAAGAAGGGAAAAGGATATCCAGTGGGCCCCATCGTCCTGGGAGTCTTTCTCTTCGTAGTTGTTGGATCTGCGATTATTCAAATAATTAGCTCAGCACAGAGAGGGTCTCCTCTTCCCTAAACTGCCGTCGTAAAAGTGTCATTTTGCTCCCACAGGGATACGGGTGTTTGCGTGTGTTGCGACCTCGTCGAAGGCGAAATGCAACGCTTGCATAGTGTATGCTTCATACTACATGTGGACTGTTCAGTCATGAGTCTTGTGGGGCTCAAAACTTAGGGCTCATTTGACACTGCTTATTGAGCACCGCGTTGTGCTGATAAACTATTTCTGAATGTTGTAGAGCTGCGTAAGAAATTAGGACAGTAGTGACCATTTGATCATTTTCCGGCTGCACGCCAAGCGCAGCGGAGCCGCAAATAGGTGTAATGGAGTCCCCAACAATGGATGCAACCGAACAGCACATGCAATTTTGGGGTATTGGCTGTGCATGGCTGTTTGTTATTGCGCCATTGTGGGATGTAGGCGAGTCAAAGTAAGGGAAGCTTGTCTGCGTAGATGTGATAACAAAGGACGAATCTCTCTTTGCATTTTTGGCCCTCGCTCCCTGCACTGTGCAGGAAGCAACTAAATTCTAAAACGAAGACCCCCGGGGTCGGGGGGCATGCAGGGTGCATGCTTACGACGTAGTGCACACCAAATAGTCGCTGCGTGCCTCTAGAGGCTGTGCTTCTATCTCATTCGTGGAAGTGGGTACGCTGTGCATCAAGGAGGAGCTCTCGCAGGCAAGCGGGCGCATGCACTTTGGTTAGAGGGTTTTCGTCAACCACTGAGGGCACAAGCACATTCATCACTGGCAGATAAACAGACAAAAGTAGACGGTTTGGCAGGGGCGTACAACTAGCATGGTGAGTGAGAAGCTGCAGCAGTGAACACACGAGAGGGCGGTGCTTTTGTCAGATAGGTGGTCAGCCATTTAAATTTGTTTGTATATGCGAGTGCAAGTATCACCATATACTCTGCTATCTTTTTCCTCACCTGGGGGCTGTACGGACTCCACGAGGAAACAGTACATGAAGGTGTCCGCCACGATGTCCCACACAGACAGGAAGTGCATGCCTATCATAAAACTGGTAGCTGCTGTAAATATTGAGACGCACAGCGGAGCCGCCACGAAAAAAGGCGACGTAATGGATGAGTACTTTTCCGTGGCAGTTAATGTCTAGCCAAAGTCACAAAAAAGCACAGGAGCGCAGTGCGCAATGATAACAAGAACGACAAGGCGGCCAGCCAGGGTCCTTCAACTGCCGGCAGAAGCTGCTGTGGATAACTTACCGAGTACACCATAATACCAATAAGGAAAGAAATGAAGGACGAGCCTATTGCGGAAGGAGTCGAAACAACCTAGCGAGAGACAAACATAGCCATGACGGCAACACGCGTGTGTAGCACGAAAGCAAAGGGGAACCGGTCAACGCTTCATCCCTTGTAAAAGAGTCTAATATTCCTTGCCGCTTGGAGTTTTATTATATTGCGATTGCGCTGAAACCTACCCCGTGCAAATAAGTCGCAGGAGACCTTGCCTGACATAGCCGTGCGTAGGACTTGTCCATCGCAGGGAAGAACGGATTTGAGGATATCGACATCTGAAGACGAGGAAGGAGGTCACAAAAACAACGAATGGGGACCATCACCATTTTACTTCGAAACTATCTGCGCATCATGGGCATTTTTTTTGTACACACGATTCCACGTTCTGCACAATCGTAGCAGTTACTAACCTCTATATAACCTGACGAGGTGAACCTGTCGACGATGTAGGTTAGCGGGCTCATGATACTTCCTGTGGCGCACGAGCCGTCCCATAACCTCTTCGCATTCGCTTTAGCGATAATCGTTTACAACATTTCCTTAATGGGGCGCAGTGGCTGCGTTAAAGCGAACTGTAGTTGCAAGTGTTTTGTTGCAGAGCTCACTGAAAGTGTTCCTAAGGCTATGTACAACAGGCGACTCCTCTGTTGAGGCAAGATGCTTTGTAGCTGCCCAAGGGAACAGAAGCCGAATTGGTCGGGTTGCACCCATCACCAACCCTCCCACAGCGAAACTCCCCATATGGTGAATGGAACCTAGACCCATCGCTACAAGGGGAGGGAACCATCCCACGTCGCGCTCGTCTGCGCCTTCTGGGGGAGAGAAGTACCAGACAGTCGCCGAGTAAGATATGACAAAGTGTGCGAATGCCATCATTGCCTCGATTACCCAGAACAACGCAAACCACCAAAGAGCCCCGAAGAACACAAAGCGAACATCCCAGACAAACTCGCGATGCAAAGGGAGGATGCCAATGTCGCCATTCTGCTCCAAGCCCATCGGAATCTGAGACGTGCATGAGAAGAGTAGTAAGAACTAAGAACGATTAGCAAGGAGATAGTGCGACCTTGATCACAATAATGTGATCTTGATCACGACGTTCACTATGTGGCTACTTCAGATTACGCAGCGAAGCCATTCGTTTCACACCTCTGTCGCTCCAGCGCTTCCAGCAGACGCCATATATACATAGGACCAGAGCCATAGCCAGACCCAGACGATAGTGGCTGCGTCAGGAACACAAGGATACAAGCCTTTTATCGTGTTGTTGAAAAATTCTGGGCACGTTGAATAATTCAGAAGTTGAACTTTCAGTGTTATTCTTGAGTACTGTTTGCATTATTCTGCAGTAACTGCAGTAAAAGTACCAGCGGAGAAGGAGAGAGGAGCAATAAAGATCTGCTGCATATCTCCTAGCGCTTCTGCAATGCAATCCATTACTCGAAGGGAGGTGGCAACAGCCCTTCGCGCTACGAAAAGGGCCGTCATGAGAAAGCAACTGATTCCCAGTAAGGCAAAACCGCACTGCGCCGTAGACACACAACGAGAAAGAAAGAAGAAGCCTTGTCAGAGCCCATACAAACGCTTATGACAACAGACAAAAAAGCATACCAGGGCTATCAAAATGCTCATGTTCGCTACGGAAGTACAGGCACACTCCGCAGAGACAGAGAGGAAAGCGAATGAGATTGAAGAGAAAGGAAGACTGGGAATCATGAAGCAGACGATATAGCCGAAAACAAGCAGGAGCTGTAGGCTGCAGCGGCCCCCCGCTGGGGACACAGAAGAAAGGAGTCAACGTACAAACATTGCTAGGGTGTAATCGAGAGAGTAGAAGCTCCCTTTGTCCTGGTCGAGAACCCCAGTAAATCCGCTCTTGATAAGGAGGCCCCCAGCTGCGAATGATAATACGATGCTGCTGATTGCTGCGCTTCCCAGTACGAGTCCTGGAGACAGCCTAATAGATGCCGAAAAGGCGAGAGAGATGAAAACAGCGAAAATCAAGTAGCCAAAGATTGTTCCCCATGCGCTGTAGAAGGATCCAATGGCCAGCTGCACCTGCCTGAACGTATTGTTCAAAGCGGGCGAAAGCTGGGAGCGCAGCGACGGGTCCAAAGGTATGCAATAAGCATCTGCCATAAGAGTAGCTGCGTAGGCTGGCGAGAGCAGCAAGTACTCAACTGTCATTGCAGAGGTCTTTGAGGGATCGATACTTGTCTCGCGAATCGGGGTCGGAATGGTGAGCCCGCCCTCCACATCCTCTTCAGTGGGACATTTGGAGACGCAACGGCCGTCGTTTAACATGATAGATGCGAAAGACTCGCGAGGGTCTAACGGGAAATACAAGTACGGCAGATCTCGAACCTCCGGGTCCACCCCGCATGTCTTTCCCTGGTAGTTCATCCCCTTAAAAAGGCGCGAAGGGCTTCCCTCGGTAAGTGCAAGGACCACAAAAAATAAGCAAAAAAGTAGAAAAGCAGAAAATGCTCCCAGCCAGTTTTGATCCGTCACACGCCGTTTCGGTTCAATGTCGGAAGCCATCACAGGGCCTATAGGGGGCGGGTCCGAAGTTGAATACGCTGTCTCATGAGCAGCAACCCCTAAATCCATAAATTGGACGCACAGGGAACACAATCTTCCTACTAAATATCATATGTACTTACTTACTTACATACACAGATAAACCCCCTCAATTCCCTTGTTGCTCATCTCGAATGCAGAAAAAAACAAAGTTCAGTCTTTTATTTCAGAAGTGAAATGGCACAATCGAAGGTGTCCTCTCAGTGCTGTCGCTGCAAAGCGGGTTGCTTCCTGATTAATCCTGTACAGACCTGGGATGCTGGTAGGGCCTTCATTTCGGTGAAAAGATGAAGTCACATAGCCCTGTGGAGGCATTCCAAAAGGAGGAGAGGAATACATATCTGAGGATCCGGGTTGTTGCATCTTTGCTGCGGATACATACAGAGCAGGCGTGCGCTCAGTGGCATTCACAAGTGGCAGCCCATCCCATTACCCCCGCAACAACCACAGACTGAAGGAGCCGTTAAGCTTTAGATGCATAGCAAGTAGTTTGTCCGAAAACGAAAAGAGCTTGCGGACATCAAAGTGGTACAGGCGTGCACAAGTGGGCAATGGCACAACAGCGAAGACGGATGCTATCAAACAGCCACGGGAAGCTCTTCGAGTTTTAAGCCCCTATTGCGGAGCCAATAGTGCGAGATGGGACAAACCGGCTGAACTCGTATAAGAAAATAGCTTGTCTGCTGCGAATTTGGCAAACATGAACTGGCATTGCACTTTGGCATTTCAGCTCGATGGGCCCCGCTGAATCCTGGACAATGCTCCCCAAATACCACTGTATTTCTTCTCAATACTCTCTCAGCCCCTTAAAATGGACAATTTTGACTTGGCGAACCTTGAAAGGATCCCCGAAACAGAGTTTTTCTGCCTGCGGAGTGAAGCCTTGATGGTGGCTGTCGGCCGCGCCTTCCAGGTTGCCGCGCCCTCGAGCACGCGAGGGGAAAACGGGTCCTAATTCTCAGGCAGATCAGTTTCTTGACAATTCGACTTTACCAATAAAGTCAAATAATTTGGTATAATGCCGCCACTGAGGGAGCGTCGTTCAGTCGGCGGCGACGTGGTAGGACCGGACGGCATCAAGTCCGCTAGCCCGCAAACAGAAGTGAACTGGCTGCAACAGGAGGCTTCTGTTATTTGTAGTTTCCCAGTTGGAAGGTTCTCGAGCTGTAAATTAATAATAATTTAATATCACGAAGGATTCAGGGCGTCGCCCGAAGAGGAGTCGTTCTTTTTCCCGCACTGCGGTCTCGGTTCGTGTCTAGCGGTGGCCAGTGTTAAACCACAAAAGTGAGGCTTGGACAAAGATATGCAACTGCCGTAATCCCTTTCTTTCAATGAATTTACTTCTGATAAAGCTCGATTTTGTCTCATTCATTTGTTTCGAACCCCTGTAACTGCAAACAACCGACGCTCTGTGCCTCTGGCTGTGTATGGCCTGCAACCTCCTTATTTTACGAAGGAGCTTACCCCTCGTCATATGCGTTCTGCCACCACCACCACACAAAAACCATTTAAAGTTTCTGCATTCAAATATTTCACGGCTTGTCACCTGTGGTTCCTGATCTGTGGCTCCTCCCTCCTGTCCTTTGTCCTAAAAGATATTAACGGGCTCCTTCGAAATAAAGCAGATTGCATGCAGTTGAATCTCCATTGCCTTCAGGCAGGCCCATTTTTTTTAAAGCTGCTTCTGACGCTCCTGTCCATTTAAGAACGCGACGAAAGGCTCCGTGCCTGTATCTTTCCCGCCTAGTCTAATGGATGCCGGATAGCCAAGCGTTCTACCAGGGCTTGCTCACTGAGTTTTTCATATTCAAGGAAGGGCATTAATTCCTTTTCTAAAGATGGTCAGTGTCTGCCTGATGAGTATCGCCGGAAAGTAACCTTCCTACGGCATGCCGCTCAACTGGCTCACGAATCTTAGACCGAAGAGCATGACAGGTATCTCCGCAGCAGTCCCGATCCAGCGAGATACCACACCAGCTTGAGCTGTCTTAGGGTGCGTTCCTTTACTTCCCAGGCTCCCCCTTGTTGCTGGTCACACCAAAGCCCGCCCCATAATTCACGTCTGGTTTTGGTGAAAGCTGGCGTTCGTTCTAGTAAATATTCACTGCCCTTGCATCACAGCTTCCACTGACGTTGCCGCAAGATCGGCACTTCGCTTCCTTCCGTTGCCATTTTGGGCCCTTCTTCCTCCACTTTGATAAACACTTAATTGCACTACGACCTGGGCACGACCAGAAGCTCTGCAGAGCACGTCTTTGTTTCAAGTGCCACTGCCCGCTGGAACTTTCCCTTTCCCAGCGGACAGTGGCACCAGAAACACAGAGATACTTCGATCATGGCACACGTCTGAATGATGCATGTTCTTGCTTGTGCGCGACGTGTTTTTGCTCCTACGGGAAGACACTACTGCCCCGGGAGCACAAAAGGCGTTCTGGGCATTCCAACCCTCGACAAAGTTGAAACAATTAGCTGAGGAACCAAATCACGCAGAACTTTGCTGCCACTTTGTCTCCATGTTATAGTAGTGGCTTAATACAGGCGCGGCGCATCTTTGCTCCCTCACATGCACCTAGCTCGCACTCGCTAGGCCAGTCGCAGTAAGTGGAGAGAAACTAGAAACAGGATAAGCTCACATTCTCCAGATATCATGAGTATTGGTGGGGCCTCAAGAAAGCCCTCTGGCTGGCTTCTGCTTCCACCTGACTCTGCCCATCACCCATGTACCTTGGGCTTCATATTTTGTCTACAACTGCCAAAATATTGACTGCTTCTCGGCTGGCCAGCAGGGCAAGGGGGCTTCTTGCATGAATTTTCAGACTGTTTCAGAACCGACTCCTCGCCGAATTCCGCCATCACGTTACTGCGTGCCTGCCTAGACGCTGTGATACAACACTAGCGCACTCTGCCATCCACAGTGCCGCCTATTCCCAGCAATGCTTAAACCCGCCCATGAAGCTGCTGCTTCGCATGCCGGCCAGTGGATCATGGGGCCCAGCGAGGGCTGCTGGAACTCCGCAGCGTCATGGCTAGGACAGCGAGTGATGGCTAGCGTGGAAAGCTAGCGGCGAGCTAGCGAAAAGGCGTTTTGTCATCACTTTACGCATTAAAGCAGAAAGGAACAGTAGGTGGAAGACCATCGTTTAAGTCTGTTTCGAATCCGTTTCCTGAAAGCTGAATCTCGTCAGCTCAGGAGGACTTTTATGTGCGAAAAAGGTGATGCTGAGGTGCTCTAACTCAGGTTATTTACTCATAGCATAGAAGCGCATGCTACTGGGCCAGACCGTGTCTTTCGGACTCTGCATATGCTTTTTGTTGACTCTTCGCAAGTTCAGTGTGACTGTGCTAGTCGTCTCAGTGCTGCAGAAACTGCTCCGTCATGCAACAGTGGGGGTCAAGGCACTGGGAATGACACGGCCTGCAGCTTTGAGAGAGTTCTTAACATTCATAACCTCAAACAGAGCGACGTCGCTGGAGGAATGACTAGCCGTATTGGAGACCAAGTTTAACGCGCAGGCACTACAGTGGGGCTTGCTGGTAACCTATAGAGGATAGCTAACTGATGACATATAGGCGGTTAAGAGGTTGAGACGCGGATTGAGCCCTGTAACCTCTTACTAGTGAAATACAAATGCAATTTATGAGCAAATTAACATGTATAAACTAGAAATGCCTGCGAATGCTCTAAGATTGGGGCTGCCAACAACGCCGGCACGGGTGCGCGTCACATCCTCACCGGACCAGCACAGCAAGAACGAGAAGAAACGACTTTAATGAAAATATGGGTTTCAGAACTCGAAACAAACGACCTTCTTAATACACTTGCAGACGTTACGCGACCGATGTGTCGGTAGTAGAGAATATTTCATTGAACGGCCGAGTTGTGGGCTGTGCAGCATCGTATACGCTGCAGAGAAAGCAGTGTACTACATTTGGGGGCTGTTCCGGGAACTAAAAGCTATTTTTTCCGGACCTGAGGTAGAAATACTTTACTTTAATAATTCGCACCTAGATATCTTAGCTGAGTAAGGGATGCACCTACGCAACGGACGCGTAGTCGGGCCTGTGCAACAGGAGACTTCTACAATGTCCGTAAACAAATTGCCCAGTGGAACACCAACCCAGTGTCGACTTGCTACCCCGAAACCCACTGTGGCAGAGCGTCCGCACGGGCATAAGGAGACACCTCTGCAGGTGGCACCTATAGCAAATGTTAACGGCATGCCAGGGGACGGTCCGTACGTCAAGTGGGACCAAAACCACTCTGCGATGGCTGTGATAAACAATGTTATAGGCGGGTCTGGAGAGTCGAACGCAACGTCCCCTATACTCCCTGAAGACGGCAGTACTATGCAGGCCTTTTTGATGCGTATCGAACGATGATGCACCCAGATGGGATCGGAGACCAGTGAGTGGGGGAACGCACTTACCGACCATCTTGTGGGTCCGGCTCTAACTTATTGGATGTATCTACGGCGAAATATCGACCTAAGCGACTGGGCCACTGTACAGTGCCGGCTTCTGGAACGGTTCGACAAAACAATGTCGCAGAGTCAACTGCTAACGAAATTGGGTAAAGTACGGTGGAATGGAAACCCTAAAGAGTATACGGACCAGTTTGCGGCTGTAGCGGAGCGTGGAGTTGGGATCGCCCCCGACGAGCTCGCTGACTTCTACTGCGCTGGGCTGCCAACTGACCTGCATCTCCTCAATACAAATAATGGGCTGGTCAAGTATTCCTTCTGGGAACAAGCGGCGACAGCAGCAGCGCGACTCTATGAACCTAAGCAGACCGTGCTAGAGCTACGAGAAAGGGCTAGTCGAGCAATAAGAGCTGCTACTGAGGCAAATGCAACCCATCGGAAGCAGGAAAATGAAACTAGGCCTGAAGGAAACTCCGGGAACTGCTATGAGTGTCAGGGTCGTGGACACCCGGCACGAGTTTGCCCCAGCAAAGGGGAACGGACCAAGTGCCTGGGCGAGACCTGCAAAAAGTGTGGAGGTGTTGGACACTATGCTCGTGACTGTCCTACACATGACCGAGGCTGTGCCGAGCCGGAAAACAAGAGCAGCAGGCAACCTATCCGTCCCAACACTGAGAAAACGGAACGATTAAACAAGGGGGCCTAGGCGTGGTTGGAGGCGAGCGTTCTAGGCCGCGTAGCCGTGACAAAGGGCTGATGTGTGCGGTAGCGACAGGACCTAATGCCATTTCAGTCTC
>NW_013651774.1:0-4047 GCF_000499385.1 Eimeria necatrix | reverse complement strand
CCCTTCAGAAGCGCGGTTGGAGTCTGGGCCGGTGCCGATGCGGAGTGAAGAAGCTCCGTGCGAGAAGGCGGATAGCAGCGGGAAATCTGCAGAAGCGACAGAAGAAGACTGCAGGCCAGAAGCGATAGAGACTATGCCGCACTGGTGGAGGGAAACTAGTACGAAGGAGTCCTCCAACCAAGGAGGAGCCTTGTGCTACGTGGGTGCAACAGCGGTACTTCGCGTTGAGCTTGCAGGAACTTCATGCGAGGCACTTTTAGACACAAGCGCTTCGAGAAGTTTCATTAACCCTAAAACAGTCGCACGATTGCAGCTGAGGGTGCGGAGACTTCCAGAAGAGCATAGGTTCACTGTAGCTACAGGTGAACAATTACGCATTGATCGAGTTGTGAAGGGGTTGACGACGCAATGTGGACACGCACGCCTTTCCGGGGACTGCTTAGTGGGACCCGTTCCCTATGATTTAGTCTTGGGTTTGGATTGGCTGACTGAACATAAGGTGGCCTGGTATTTTCAGTCCAACAAGCTCCGGGCCTATGTGAATGGCCAGTGGTGCGAGTTACCGGTCCTTAGGACGGGTGAAGAGACATTGCAGGGTGACAGTCACATAGTAGCACCTCCAAGGAGTCCTGCAGAGCAAGCGTATGACATTTTGGCTAGGCAAGTGGCGGGGATGTCAGCGGAGGAGGCTGCCATATTCCTACAGCCGCCACCTAAAAGGTATAAATCCCATGCGGAGACTAAGGCGAAGGCACGGAAAACGTTACTTGCTCGCCAGGCGGCGGCTGACGCAGAGAATCTCAGGGCACCATTGCACGGTTTGCATTACATCCTGGCTTTGCCCGACGCTGGCTCGTCAGTGGCACTGAGGTTCACGGACGACTAGCAAGGCACACTTTGCTGCACGTTGATCGGGAATCGACCCAAAGCCTCCGGTTGTAGCCGTTCTTTGGCCTCTACTGCCTTGACAACAGCGGAGGATGAAGAAGAGTCTCCACGGCCTACGGTAAAACTCGAACACACACACTTCGATGAGTGGACAAACTCGACAGCGGGACAAGCTATTCCATTCGAGATTACCAAGGTGTTGAAAGAGTATCGGGCTGTCTTCCCCGATAACTTACCTAAAGCATTATCGCCGAAGCGCCCTCATGATCACCATATCCTACTTGTACCTGGAAAACTTCCAGCGAAATCTGCGATTTACCGAATGACCCCAGATCAGCTCGCATTCCACAAACAGGAGATAGCTAAATAATTGGACATTGGTTGGATTGGACCAACCCATTCGCCTATCTGCTCTCCTACGATAATGGTCGACCAGCGCGATGATGGCTCCGGGGAGAGGAAGATGCGTACGGTTGTTAATTACCAGGCTCTGAATGCCCTTACATTCGCTCCAGATTTTCCATTACCTCCTATTTAAACCATTCTGGAGTTGCTGGGAAGCACCAAGTACTTTTCCACTTTGGACCTCGAAGCAGGATTCTATCAAATACGTATGGCTAAGGAAGACCGTTGGAAGACGGTGTTCCGTTCCGTTTTAGAGCTATTTGAATATCAAGTTATGCTCTTTGGCCTTAAGGGTGCTCCAGATACGTTTCAGGCCAACATTAATGTCTATCTTCAGCTTTTATTAGGGCAGGGTGTTATTGCGTACCTAGATGATGCACTTATTTGTAGTTCCGACATCTCTGGACACGTTTCGCTCCTGCGACAAATTTTCAGTGTTTTCCTGCAAAACCAATTCTACCAAAAATTCCGCAAATGCAAGTTCGCTAGGCAAGCAATCACATATTTGGGTTATACCATCACTGCGGAGGGCATCAAACCTGCAAAAGACAAAATCGAAGCTATCCGGCACTGGCCAGAGGTGCTGAAAATTGAAACGCAAGTGCGGCAGTTCCTCGGCACCATAAATTACAGTCGCATGTTCATGGGACCTGATTATGCCGACGTCGCTCGGCCGCTGGTTGAAATTACGCGTAAAGACGTTAGTTTCAAGTGGACAGAGCTTCACACGCAAGCGGTGCGGCAGCTCAAACAGCGCTAATCGACTTCACTACATTACAAGCCCCTGACACCACGAAGCCCTTCGAGTTGTACACGGATGCCTCTGGTTATGCGATCGGAGCGGTTCTAGAACAAGAAGGCAAGCCCATCGATTTCCTCAGCTAAGTTATGAACCCCACACAACAGACATACTCGATCTACGATCAAGAACTCTTGGCGTTGGTCACGGGCCTAGACAAGTGGTCTCATTTGCTCCGTGTCACCAAAGTTATAGCTCATACAGATCACCAAGCTCTTACGCATCTCCAACGACTCCAAGCATCGAAGCCTCTTCGTGGGAGCACCGCTCGGTGGTTAGATTTCCTGGCCGAGTTCTCGGGTTTGCACATCACTTATGTTCAAGGGGCGCGAAATCAGGTGGTTGATGCCTTGCCTCCGCCGTACTGGTCTTTCTAACATCTGCTCACACGACACACTAACGACATGATTGATGCTTGCACTAGAACAAACGCGTTCGGCTCCTCAGTCTCGTGGTCGGCCCGCTAACTACAGGGAGCTCGCTGGCATTCGTTCGCGACGATCCAGACAACGCACCTTGCCATCATCACCTTCAACACCGCCGCCTGAGCCCAGTCCAGAGGTGGCACATTCTACACCTGCAACGAAGACGCGAACTGACCCTCCTGAGGCGCCTGAATGGCCGCAAGCCTACTCCAAGTGTCCTATTTTCCGCGCTCGCTACGAAGTCGCTGCAAAACAACCAGGAGACGCTATACAGATAGAGTTTCGCAATCGTCTCATTACCTTTCGCCCTGTGCCGCCTTACTTGCACATTTCTATTCATGGACTATGGCGAATCTGTGCTCCACAATTCCCTGAGTTCCTTACGCATGTCTTGCATTCACATCGTGACCGTGTGACGGCCGGTCATCGAGGCCAAAAGAAGACCTTCACGGCTCTGAGCAAGCAGTACTACTGGCGACGGATGCGTGCTTACACTAATGCATATGTTGACTCCTGTACTCACTGTCGCGCGTCTAAGTGTAGTGCACAGGCACTACAATAGGGCTTGCTGGTGACCTATAGAAGAAAGCTACCCGGTGACCTACAAGAGGTCATAACATGGTACGAAGACAGGACCCTCTTACTAGGATCGAAGTAAGCCAATTTGTCGGCGAATTAGCGTGTATACACTAGACGTGCCTGAAAATACCCAGAGATTGGGCCTGGCGATAGCGCCGGCACCGATGCAGGCCTCCTCCCCACAGGGCCTAGGAGGCGAGAACCCCGAGTGGGGGGGATTTTGATAACAGATTTTAAAAAGCTATGAACAAATGTATTTCGTGACATTTGGTTTACTGTTTCAAAGAAATGCGCCGTTGGTAGACGGTTATCGTGGGCCCCTCCTCGAGGGGACAGGTAGCAACGTAGTCGCAGCAGTAGGTGCTGTGCACTACACTAAGTCTCTGAGCCAGAAACCTGCAGGCCTTCTTCAGCAGCTACTCATCCCTTCGCGTCGATAGGAACACGTGAGCCTCGATTTTATCACGGATCTTCTTCTTACGACAGGGCACGACTTGATTCTCGTGATGGTCGACTCCTTCCGCAAGATGGTTCATTTCGTTCCTTCAAAGAAGTCATTCACAGCAGCAGACACCGTGGAGCTTCCCACAGACCGTCTCATCCGCTACCACGGATTTCCAGAGGTACTCATATCGGACCGCCGCCTCCGCTTCCAGTCGGATCTCTGGCAACAACTCTGTAGCCGCTTTAACATCAAACGGCGCATGTCCTCGTCCTGCCATCCGCAAAGCAACGGTCAAACCGAATGGATTAGCCGTACAATGGAGCAGATGCTTCGTACCTACATGCAATCTGACGAACGCGAGTGGGAGCGTTTGCTCCCGGTCCTGGAACTTGCTTACAACTCAACAAGTCATTCCTCCACCGAGCTCTCTCCCTTCGAGGTCATGATTGGCTAGAATCCGCTGACTGCTGCGAACCTTCATATTGTAGGCGCGTTAGCTCCTACAG
>NW_013651773.1:2259-17409 GCF_000499385.1 Eimeria necatrix | reverse complement strand
CAGTCATCTTCCCAAGTTCTGAAATCGATTTTCCTTGGAAGCTCCCCACTCAGGGTTCTTGCTTCCTTGGCGGCCCTGTGGGTTGGTGGCCCGCACCGGTGCGGGCGTTTTCGCCAGCCTGAATCTTAGGATATTCACAGACATATCTACTTTACATATGCTATTTTGCAGATAAGGAATGGCTTGCTGACGCTTGATAACTCGAGTACGCTATTTGCCGAGCGTCAATACACGGAGCTCACGTGGTGCGCAGCCATGGCCTAGTTTGTATTGATATGTTGGAGTGTAGCTTTCTTGTGTGTTCGGTGCGAGATGTTCTGTTTTTATGTAGCTCTACAGAAAGCGCTGAGAAAATAACGGCTCACCGTTTTCGGGAGGCGGGCATTTTTTGTCTTCAATGCATGATTAGGCATTTGGACAGACGGAAATTCAGTGCCGCGCCACAGTGTTGCCAAGAAGTGCTCAGTCACGCATATTTACGGTTTGTACGTGCTGCGTGGATCCACGCTTTCTTCGTGCGCAACTGTCGACGTTGCTGTGTGCTGGAAACGTGCAGTAACGTATGCAGACTACGCCCACGTCCGAGGTGTCGTCGCTTTCAAGGAAAAAGTGTCTCCCTTTTCACTCGACGAAACACGCTTTTACGGAATGCAGGAAACAGACGTCTTGCTCTGCTGACGTAGCTTGGCAGTGTCTCGTGTCGGAAGCAGCACTGCGAAATAACGCCGAAGCTTTCTTTGGTGCTGCAAAGTTACTTGCAGGTGCTCGGAGCTATGCCTGACGGAACGGCAAATATTCCAATTAGTGGAAGCAACTGCAGCGCACTGAGAAATCTGGATCAGGTTGGTCGTTTCGTGCATCCCTTTTAGTTGCTTTCCGAGATACCTTGCTTGCATCGTGACAAAGAACACTGCTTGAATTCGTCGGTGGACGTCGGCGCCCCAGCCAGTGTTGTACGCATGTTGTATCCGTTCAGTGTCGCCTGTCATGCGCTTTGGTGAACCCAGGACGTGCGTGGAAAGCCCGCCCTGCTGCTCTTGGTTTCTCGTCGCAGTAATTGCGGTCGATGTTCCGCGGTCCACACGTTACTAGCTCACGTCGTGGGCTGCTTCGCTTGTGCCGAGAGCCCTGTCATGCTGTTCCTCGTCGCGTTCTGTTTTCCGCAGGCTTTGGTACTCATGGTGGCGCATTGATTCGTGTGCGAGGTTGCTTCATACTGCGACGATCTGCTTGTTAGGTTTTACATGTTTCTTGGCACCTGGAAGCGCTCCATGAACATGTCAGTAACCCATGCGGGACACACAAAACGCAATTTGGCACTGCCTATAACCGCGTCGTCGGACTTCATGAAAATACAGACGGCTGATACTCTTGAATAGCACTTGTGCGCGCCAATGCAGTAGTTGGCGACGCCGCGGCAAATCATATATTTGCATCTAATTCGCCATCTTGAACTCTTCGCATGGTATATGTCTCGGTAAGGAAGCGCAGTCCGAGCCACCAAGTAGCGCTAAAACTCAATAGCCCCAAAACGCATTTGGCTTCTTGGTATGAGCCAAATGATATTCTCATAGTTCCGGGAACTCGGAATTCACGGACAATTGCAGTCTTCGGAGTCTTCTTTCGCAGGTTCTCCTCGTATGCCTCGCCGGCACTAGCTCGGCACAGGTATGAAATGGCTCGCTGACGCTTGATAAACTTGGTTGCGCTATTTGCCGAGCGTGAATACGCGGAGCTCACGTGGTGCGCAGCCATGGCCTAGTTTGTACTGACATGTTGGAGTGCAGCTTTTTTGTGCGTTAGGTGCGAGATGTTTTGTTTTTTTGTAACACGACAGAGAGCGACGACAAGAGTAGCGTGTCGCATATTTTCGGAGACTCTCATTTTTAGTGTCTAATGCGTCATTATTACATGTTATTCCTGTGTAAATGCATTTTTATTATGGCAATTAGCTGAGTCGTTTATTTGCTGTTTTCCTAGCGTTTTCTAGTCCATACTCAAAGGCCCTAAAAAGTGTGTATGTTTAAATTTGCCTTTCAAGCAGATGCTTTAATGGTATTGCTTCCATCACATTTCTGCTTACAGAGTGTTTCACATATAAGCCGGAATGTTGACCACACTGTTTTCTCTCGCTTTGATGCTACGCTGACATGCCACAAGGGTTTGTTATTCTATATTGAAGCAAATCAAGCAACTGAAACTACTACAAACTTGTGCACAACTGGAATTTTGGCAAACTTTGCACTGCTTTTGTGCAGCTGGTAGGTACACGCTGTGCGGCGTTCCGCGGTTGTGCGTGCATAGTCATCTAGCGGTATTGCTTATAGCAGAAAGAACTGTTGCACAAAAGCCTTCACGGCCTGCAGCTAAAGATTGTCATGTATCTTTTGAGCAGTCTGTTGAGGGCTTTAGCAGGCTTGACCTGCTGCAGCAGTTGGACCTGGAATATTGTCTTTGATAAAAGTTTTCATTGTGCGTCTTCTGACCGTGTGCTTAAGTATCCGTACCGGTACCAAAAAGATGCATTAGCATGGAATGGTCGCTAACGTGTCCTGACGTGCAGCAAGTATGTGAATGCAAATGGTGAAGAATAATAGCTGAGGTGGTAGGGACTGTCACATCACTTGGCAGTTTTCTTTTGTGTGTATGTGAAAGCATAGAAGTAAATTCAATTGCCTCGCCGGGAGTAACTGCTATAGCGGAACTGGAAAAGCTAGCAGGGCAATACTTACGTTGTTGCGCTCAACCGGCCAGCGCGCACCGAGATTTTGCAGACGTATCAAATCATTTTTAGTTCGATGCTTCGTTGTTCTCTGTGTATAAACATGGCGTGATATTAGGCGAGTAGTCGTCCAGCAGCAGGGCAATTGAGGGCAGACGTTCACTGGGCGTGGGGAAAGTTCACGGTTCACACTCCTCATCTGGATTTTTGTTCACAGCAAAAGCCGTGCAGTGCCTGGGCAGCGCTCTCAGCGTACGCAGTTTTTGTTAAGGTGCTCTCCTGTATTTGCTATAAAGACAGATGGGTATCATTGTGGTGAGAAGGCCGCTTTAGTGCGGATGAACTAATTGCGCCTTCGCACGTTTTCTGTCAATAGACATGAAGACTACCTTTGGTGGGCTGGTCCGCACGCTGTCTGGTTTATTTCATGCCCTAGCTTTCTTCGCTTTTGCTTTACAGATGCACAGACCTCGTTTTTAGACGACCGTACCTCATAAGTAATTATTTTAGAAGCGCTGCTTCTACAGGGAGTATGATTCAGCGAACTTGATGTTTTGTGTACTGGTGGTGGTCCCATCGATGCACTGCTGTTTAATACTACTGGCTCGCTGAATTCGTATAAGGTTTGAGTTGCTTGCACGACGGCACTCCCCGTCTGCATCGCCACGCATTTGACGATAGGGATGCTTCAATGGACACGCGAATGAGGTAATGTGTGTCTTTGCTTACTTCTTGTCCCTCCCCAATAGCTTTCGAAAAAAAATTGATGTTTCATACTCACTGTTCTCTGTGCAATTGGTTGAGGCGGATCTGTGCTTTCTTGAATTATTGTTCAATAGAAAAAATCCTAGAGGGTTCTGACGAAATATTTTCTTAAAACGACAATAGATATGTGGGTGGTGGCAGGCGCTATCTGATTGCTTTTTCTCTCCGGGGAAAGCTTGCTTCTAGGTTTGTAACCTTCAACGGATATACCGTGTCGTAGTTCCAGATTACGGCACAATGTTTCTGTGAAGCCCGTGAGTGCAGGACGTCCGGCGGATCGTGTTGTCCTCTGCAGTACGTGAAGTAGGTTAAATGATACAGCAACTGTAAAATGGCAGCTGCGTTTTTAACTTTGGTATCCTGCGTGCCACACAGAGCTCACAGAGTCTCTTTTCGGGCGAAGCCAAACAGGCTTTTCTATACGTGCGACTACTGCAGGATTGAATTCCGAATTTTGGAGAAAATTGCGCACTAGAACTGAAAGCAACCTGTTCAGAGGGTGCTTCTAGTGTACAGGCTTGTTGCTTAGTAAGTTGAACATCAGTCATCTATCTTGGTAAATGCCTGTCGCTGCACGCACCGAGTTGATTCAGGTTAAAGTCCTTCGATGTGTTTGCCCAAAGGCAGCGCATTTGTGTGGGATGTCCACTCTTCGAGGCTTGCAGCCAGTATGTGAACACACATGATTTTTGAGTATTGATAGTTCAGACACTAGGGCATGCTGCACTTCGCGGTTTTCTCTTGTGCAGATGCTAAAAGCTACGAAATAGATGCCCGTGCATTTGACAGGCCCACTGCTACTGCACTCAGCAAAGTTGAGGTTAGCATGGCAGTAGCCCTGTCAGCGCCAACTGCAGGGCGGCGAGTGTCGCATTGCTCCCATCGTTGGGGCTTCTTTAACGTATCTGGCTGTGTGATGCGATTTTGCTGTGGTTATCCCATTTTATTAGAATTGCGGACATTTACACGCATTCATAGCAATAAGGCAGCAATCGAACTGAATTCAATGCGCCAGCAGCGTGCTAAAGACACCACTCAGACCCCTGTTAGTCGACGCGCAGCAATGAAGCCTGAACATGTATCGACAGTTGGAGGCTCTTTTTATCAGGGGGTAAGTGCCCTGTGGTGCTAAATGTGGCGGCTCTGCATCGGATCTTACATCCGCCAATCCGTCTGCCTCAACTGCTTTTGCGAGCTACCGATCAGCAAGGGAAAAGTGAATAACGAAGCGTCTGGGCTAATTTCTTAATAAGTGGCCTGCGGTGGATGAGCGAATAGGAGGAATTCGGTTTTCGATTTTTATTTACCGATATAATAACTACCGAAGCAAACGAAACACGCCCTTGCCAAAACACTCAGCAGTTGCGTGTGACCAAATAAAGGCTTTATTGACGTTCTAAAAAGCATGCCAGAGGACCAGAATGCATCCGCTTGCCGTCTCAAAACGCAGCATGCTGCTTGCTGTGTAGCCTTCAGCCGCTGTGTCACGTTACGTCATTTCTCTGCAGAGAGTGAGTAGCCGTAGTGCAGCGTTTTTGTCACGCGGTTTGTGGGGGAGAACGATTTGAACACGCTTCAGCGGTAGTAGCTGTGTGCATGATGTGCCGCAATAGTTGTCGATTTCTACAACTGTTTCATAGATTCAGCGAATGGCGTTTTGGAAGTTGTTATGAGACATGTTTCGGCAGATGAGGGTATGTGTTTGATCTTTTAAGTGGCTTTTTCTCATGAGTTACATGCGTGGTAGCTACATGTTATCATGTAACTATCAAGAGGCTTGTGATCGGCAGGAAATTACATGTTTCGCACCTATTCATTGCAGGCCTAGTGAAATATTGGACGTCTGGCTTTTTTGGGGTTTGTACAGCGTGTCGTTTTGCGGTTCATGAGAGGTTCTGATCTTTTTGGAAAAAAAATGCGGAACCTTTAAAGCCAGTAAGTGTGGGGACACTATTTTAGTTATTGGTTGTTGAAGCTGGGAAAGATTTTGGACTGGCGGGACTTTGCTTTTCATAGTTTGCGTAAACTCTCAACTGAATATCCATCCATTTGACGCATCGGACTAACTGCCGATACCAAGGCGGATATCGTTTCTTGCAATACTCTTGCCAGCGTGTTGTGCGGTTCACCAGATGCTCCGTGCGTTTCTCTTTCGCACACGTTATTTCGGCTCGCGAAGTTGGTGCTTTGGGCTCTGTTGTTGAGTCCGTTTCAATTGCGTTGAAATTGCAATACAGCACATTATGAATCAATGGTGGACTCTCAGATAAACATCTTACAACGTACAGAAAACCCCTCCCAGTCTCCACTTTAGAATACTGGTGAACCTACCCGTCACATTGTGCTTGCTACAATCCCGGCAGAGGCATTTGAATTTATGCCTTTCTGTCATTTCTATATGTACTGGGAGGAATATTTGTGCCGAGTGATAGCGCGATGTTGAGCAAATGAAATGTTGGCATCTTTGCTTGTAGTCAATTGTTAACGCGCATTTAGGCTACATTCGGCGGAGTCCATTTGCAAGCATCAAGAACTTACTCAACACCTTCTGAAGCATCTTTCATGGGTCATTTCGTGTCTGCGCAATTGTTATCTAGGAGCTAGCCGGATACCGACACGATCATGCAGTGCACGTATATTTGTTTGACCCTCACATTTCCAGGGGGTAAGGCCCAATAGAAGTGGAATGCCTAGATGTAATGGGTGCCAGTGTCCTGCATTATTGCTTGATATTGAAGAGTGCTTGAATCCCTCTAATATTCGCATTCTACGGGGAATAACATCTGGCCTGAATATTAACAGCTTGGGTTACATAATATCCTATGGTTTAAAGATGAACATTGCTTTTAAGTATGGTGTTTCTGTGCTCTGCGGAACTGCGCGGAATAGGTCTAGTGTAGCTTTGAAGAATACGACAGTAATGCACACCAAAAAACAAGGATGTCCACGGCGGCCGTCTCCTGGCAAACCATGATTCTTGCTGTGCGCCTGTAAGCAGCTCTGAAACGTCTTTGTTGCGGACAACGTCGCTTTATTTCTGTGCAGCCCGTGAGTGCATGCAGTTCGATGCTCCCGTGCAGAGCAATACACTGTGTCTTCGCTATGGAAGTCCTGGGTTGTACAATTATGCTTTGGGTCGAACTCATATGTTTTCCACACAAATAGAAGCTCCCATTCCATGGACAGTATAGCTTGTACTAATGGCATTATTGGTTTTTAAGGTAAGAAAAGTGTTACATGTTTTCTTGCTCTCCGGCACATGGGTGTGGGTGCGAAACCCATTGTTTCATACATCACGTCTTTCCCTTTTGCGTTGTATAAAAAGCATCTTTGGCTGGGACGTTGCCCTTCACCTCCGATCTCCACATTTGGGGTATTCCGCCTTGGAAAATATGTGTGGCTGTTTAAGTTGTCCACGCACTCATGTGGCATGCAGATTGTATGTGAAAACACCGAATATTCCTGATAGTTGAAGCTGTAAAATTTTCGACTTCCTCTAAACATGTTGGCTGATTGTTTGCTGAAGAATGGCGGATTAAACGATGTTTATTTATCGGTTCGGGATTACTGCTATTTGCAAGGTGTGACATTGGTGGGGTGATATTCTCGTCACGTTGGCGTGCATGGTTGTGTGGATTGCGTGCTTCTTTTGTTCACGCAGCTTCTAGAATTTTCCAGTATTGTTAGCATCTTCCCATTCACATTAGAAATGAATGTAAATGACTTTTGCACTCAATATGAGGTAAGGATAAACTGCTCCTCAAAAGGCGTACAGGGTGCTGGAAGTCTCGCCAAGGCGTTTGCTGGCCGCAGCATCCATGCAGAGTTCAAATGAATCTATGCACGTCCACGAAGAATTTAGGTTCCATCCGCTTGTACTTAAGTGTGGAAACGAAATTCGTTGTTCTAATCGGCGGAATCTTTGCACCCTTTAGTGTCAAGGTTCGTTAAGGCATCAAAACCATTAATGGTCATGGGCTTAATGCGCATGTTGCGAGATTTGCTTTATTGTTCTCCCCCTATAGCGGTTGCTTCAAAAAAATAATGGCCGGCACTTCAGAGGAATGCATTTCATGTAAACAGCAGAGACTTACCAGGGAGTAAGTTGCACTAATTGTAAGGTGTCAAAGCATTATTGAGCGTATGGCCATGGGGGGATTGAATGTGCCTGATAGTTGTGTTGCATACGCAACGACATCTGACCTACACGACGGCATCTTTTCAAGCTAGGTTGCTGAGGTTGACAAATCATTGGTAGAATTTCTGTCTTGTTACTTTCCATTTTCCTCATAATACACTATTTAAATACACATTATGCTCACATCATTGTTCTCTAAAAGCAGCAAACAGCACTAAGTACTGAAGGACTAGCTCTACTTCAGCCGCCTTTGCAATGCGATGCATGCTACTTGTTGTATAGTCCTTAGCGACTGCGACATGCAGTGCCTATGAAGGATATTGCAATATATATCCGAAGCCTGTGCGTACATGCAGTATAAATTTTTGTGACAGTGCTTTCAGAGCAGCAACTGACTGGGAAACATTTGGAAAACGCTCGCTGTATGTTTGTAGTGGCTTTTAAGTCGAGCCCAGCTTTCAAGGTATTTCCTAGGTTAAAACTCTAGTGCGGTTTCCTGCTGAATGTTTCCTCCTCCTGCTGTCTTTTAGTAGCAGGAAACATTCAGCAAGAGAGGTATGCGACGTCTCGCTACAAACGTAGTCGGTAAACGTTAAACATGGAGTGCTTGGCTCTATCACACGACGCAGAGGGAGTTTGTCTTTTTGATATTATATTCAAAGCAGTTACGACTCATTGACGAAAATGCTTCCGACCACTTCGACCTATCACGTTTCTTGTGGCGTTCAGCCAGTACGTTACGACACACGCTGCCGAAAATCGCCTGATATAATTGTATTTGCTTTGAGTGAATTAAGCACAAAAGCATGTTTTTGTATCTTCCCTGTGTAGATTTTACAGGCAATGTGAAGAGGTCGTAGTGGCGACATTTTCGTCGGCGCAGTGTGTGGAGCGGCGGGTGTTGCGCGCGCCCTCTATTCATCCAGATCTTTCAGGCAGAACTGAGTGCTGGTGCTTTCCATTTTTATTAGGGTGTACACATCTGCTCTTGTTGCGCAAAATGACACGCATTCGCCTACTTTCGAGGCAAAAGAGAGCATTTGGTCAAACGGCCTGGGAGGTTCTAGACAGCTCACTTGGACACTTTTTTGAATGTGTCAACACTTTGTGGTTTGGGAAAGCATGTGCTGCTTCAATTGAGTTTGTGCCGTTCATTTTCTGCAGCAGTATGAGAATTGGGTGTCTGTGCACTATGATAGCACTGCTTTCGTGCACGCAGTGTTTGCACGTTTGCATGAGCTCATGCACCTTCAGCGACCTCTTGAACATTTTGCGAAGATTTCTGCATATCATCTCTGCTCGCGCGACTGCATCGATATTGCCTCAGCAGCACTGGAGACGAGCTTCGATTTAAGTTACGTAATAATGGAGGGTTGTTTCCCCAGGGAGTACGTTGCAGCCATGTTGAGGCCCCAAACAACTACGGGGGGTGCGGCGATGCACTGACGCTCTCTGTCGGAACAAAAGCTGTTCTGCTTAAATTGGATGCTGCTTTGGATAGGAGAAACACAATCATTTTGTTTCCTGCTTTTCAGGGATCGTAGGTATCGACAACTTTATGGGGATGGTAATGATCTTTCCAGTTGCATGCGACAGATGCTTGCCTTCTTGATGCAGCAGACTACTAGTACCGAAACAACAGCAAATCGTTTCCAGTCATCTTCAGGTCAAACGCGCCGCTTCCTGAGCAGATGTCAGCGGACTTGACGCGCTGGGCTTTTGGACAGTATTGCATTGCTTTTGTGCAGCCCGTGAGCCCACATGCTGTGAATTTTCGCTTTTGTTGCTTCAGAGTAACACATAATAGCACCTAACTCCAACGTTGTCAGCTGTGCTAAATATGCCTTTTTCGTTTAAGGTATTTGTACGTTGTACGTGGACTAGGGTGGTCACACGTAATGCTCCTGTTTAACGTGGTGTATAGTATATGGAGAACATGCTTTTAACGAACAAAACGTGCTGAATATTAACGCTGATACCTTCTGTTATCCTGTTATCTAACGTACGAATTTTGGCGGCGTCACTCCTTGCCTGGCGTCCGATGCATTTTGCCCTGGCGAGATGCCGATCAGCTACTTCGATGCACAAATTTCAACAAAAAGCGGTGTTGACAATTAGCTGCTCATAAGAAAAGGAACGCGTATTTGGTACATGTTTATTAAGCTTCATGTGGCGTTCAGCCAGTACGTGAAACAATGGTGGTGACTTTTGGTGGCTACGGTAGTTGGCCTCCGCACCTTACGCGGTTTTGTTTGTGCAGTAAAAGCTACGACAAACGGAATGGAAACCTGCTTAGCTTTCACGTGTGGAATAAATGCGATCAGCAAAGTGGATAAACTAGGGTAACTAAGTTCTTGCTAGTATTACATGCAGGGCGGCGCAATGCTGCATGCTCGCTTTACACTTCCATGTCTCTTCACTTGTTGGAAATTTGCCACTTTGCTCTTTTTCCTCATCATTTTGGTTGTGCAAAATGGCGCGCTTGCCCAGGTGCCAGGGCGATGATAGGCAAGTGCTTAAATGGTCAAGCATTGTGGAACTATCACCACCAAGCCTGTGAACCGGGCAACCTATACGCTGGCTGAACTGGGGCGGCAGCTTGTATCATTTTAGGGAGATGATGCTTGCATCCCGCTGTTTAGGTGTATGAACTCCTTTTCGTGTTTGTCTTCGAGGCTAAGAGCATATTCAGCGGCGCCTTACATAAATTGAGGGGCTTCTCATGTTGCTGTCCTGCTTTCGCAATTACTATGGAAGGTCTAGGTAGCAATCAGCACAAACAAGACATGTATATAGGTCGTAACTGGAAGATTTATATCCAGGGAGTAAGCATCTAGGAAGTCGAGGTCAGTACACACAATTGGTTAGTGTCGCTGCGCGATACTGACCAATTGCGTTGTTTTGTGTTCACTATTACCCGGTGCCGTAAACGCTATGGTGTTTTTGCTTCACGGACGAGGTAGTCTGTCATCCATGTGAACTGCCTTTGCTAGCTCGCAGACTGCTGCTGTTTCGATAGTTAGTTTTCTGTAATGGGTGGAGAATAACGATCATTCTGGTTGTTTGCAACATCCTTTGACTTCACAATAGCTGTCACCGTAGGGGCGAAGCATTTTTGCCCATACGTTCAGCAGCTGCATGTGACCGACACTTTGCTTATTTTAACTTTGTAAAGCATGTAGTACCAAAAAGCTGAGATGCGTTTACGTTTCATATCGGAGCATGCCGCTGGTATTGTGATCGTCAGCTGTTACATCACGTTGCTCTGTTGCACGTCGACACATTTTCCGGGCGCAGCTGGTGAGTGCATGCAGAAGGATGTTCTGTGCTTTTCCTTCCTTAGAAAGGGGCGCTCGAGGGACGTTGGATTGATGGGGATGGTGCTTGCTCGATGTGTCTCATGTCGGCGTGAGGAATCCTGCAGCTCCTCGCTTAAGTGAACTTGAATTGCCTGTTCAAGCGATTAAGGAAAAGCCTTCCGTGCAGAGCTTTGTTGTCGGTACAGCTGCGCAATGAAACTAGTGGGTGACGCTCAATATTTCTTGTCAAGAATTTTTGCAGCATGCTGAGAAATAATCGTATTTTGGTGTATTCTTCACATGAAATGGTGATCGTCTGAGTCGCTGGACTCCCAAATACCGCTGCCAAAGCTTGAAGTCATATGCTGCGTTTGGAAGGCAACGGGCGCGCGTGAGAGATCCGCTCTTTCTTTTGGTGCAGCCTGTATGTGATAAGAAGCATTGCTAGTGATTGATAGCTGATGTTGCAGAATTTAGGATTTGATGCAATTTCGCTTGTTCTAAGGCTATGGGGGATTCCGCACTTAGTGTCCGTTCAGTTCTCATGTCTGAATTTAGAACTATTAGCAAGTTCACAGTATTGCTGTGGTGGTAGTATGTAGAGAGGCGGATGCATTTATGATCCTACAGAATTTGGACCAGAGCTCCAGTCGACACTGCTTTAGCTGTTCCTATGAGCATACATATTCGGGGGAATCTTCTTGTTTTTCTAGTACCGCTTTAGTATTGAAAGTGCGACAAATCGTGCATGCGCTGAACTACCAAGCAATGATCGACTTTTGCACAATCAGGCTAAAGTTTTCTCGGGGAGACCTCATGCTGAGCATGAATTGTTTCCTTACGGCTATGATACCTTTCACTTGAAATTATGTTTTTAAAGAAACTGTGGGGGCTGCTGTTTCACTTAGTGCCTATTGCCTATATTCTCCGTCGTGGTATTTGCACAAGCATTCATCAAAAGCATATTCACCATCATTCTGCACGTGCTGCTGTATTCATTGGAGACGTTGGCTTCCTTTTGCATCATTTCGTAAAGGCCTCGCAAAAGTCTGCGGCACATACTGCTTTTGGAATGTGAAAACGATCGGTGTTCCAGGGAGTGAGTTTTGCTGGAGGCGACTTGTTAGGAAACTGTGGACATTGCAACCATATGTACCCGTATGTAGTGTGTTCTATCGTTGGGTGACTAGTCCGCTTGAAAGTTTGAATTAAGAGCTCAGAATCAGCCTGCATTCAAGTTATTCGCTTTTGACAATTCGGGGCATGTAGATACCACGTAAAGGACAGCCATTTTGTCCCTTTGCTTGTACAGTTTCCACTGTTGGTAGATGCAAGGCAGCATGACATTTTGATGCCCGACCCTATCTCAGCAGTTGCCAGTGCAGAGGCTTTCGTTCTTTTGCAAACCCAATCATCACTGAGTAACAAACCTCTGGCGCCAGTTAGTTTCCTTCTCTACTATATAAATACTGGCCTGTGAATAGATAGGTTGGGGCATGCTGCACCTTGGGTGATGTCTTTTTCGTCCGTGGGCGCAGTCAGTACGAGGCATCTTCATAGCACCAGGACTGGCCCAAAATATCTCGATCGCATGTTAAGAGTGACTTGAGCGCAAGACCAAAACCTACATTTGTGCAGTAAATTAAGCTGAAATATCAAAACGACTGAGTAGGCTTATCTTGAAGTTGAGACACATGTTTGATATTTAGAACATGGCTAACGAACTGTTAAAAAGTTTCGCTAAGGGTCCTTCCTGAGGCATGGCCCAATTATGGTAATCAAAAGTCTACGGCATCATTTCAAGGGAATACGCTTGACCAAGATACAAGATGCTCTTCGCGGAGTGCAGAGAGTGGGTGAAGAGAGACGACCTTGAATATCGATGTCCAACGCTGATGGGTTTGAGCGATCTTGTGATCTATATCCGCAACGGCTGTTTTTGAAGAGGCCCTAGACATGATTTTAGCGATAGTCCTGTTAATGTGATTTGCAGACTGGAAGGTGCTGCGCGGCCTATCTCCGTTGGTCCGTATTATCTCAACCCAGCGAGCTGCTACGAGTTGTTGTTTTACTGTGACCGTTTTATTTTCGTTGATCCTACAGCAGAGCAGACGCATGGCCACCTACAAGACAGCCGCTTTAATGTTTTTGAGAGTTTCACGCAGTAATGTGGAAAACACTTAAGCCACGTGCTTTATGGGCGGATATACGGAGATGCAGTTGGGCTCGACGAGAGATAGGGGTACATTCTTGTGCAGCGGGATGATGTGTGCGTCCTGCTGCTTGCGACTGTGATGTGCTCATATTTATTTCTGTCGTTGTTTAGCGGGCACCAAGAAGATTTAAAGCAGCCGGGTCAAGATGTTACAAGGTGGATCACATGCCTCGACCGGCCTGCTGAACAGTACGCAACAGGCTGACCCAGTTTTGAGAGAAAAGAGACCTCAAGAAAAGTACTTTAGAAACCTTGCCTTTTCAGGAAGTAAGATGATGAGACGCCGATATGCTGTCACGGGATATAGGCCGCCGCGTTGCAATCTTGCTCGATAGGGCTGGGCTACGCAATTAAACGTGCTGCATGTGCTGCCAACTCTGCTCTGAGCATAACTATGGTGAAGAAGCGCACCAGCTTCAGACGAAGACCTACTTTCCTATGTTGTGCATCACGTTTGTTGAAGCGCCTGACGATGAATATTGACGGCTTTGCTTGCCGAAGTCAAATAGATGCGCAGTTGTATTTGCTCAGCCATTGTTGCAAAGTGCTGGAGGCAACTGGGAAAAACATAGCGCCTGGAATCAATTTTGGGGCCGAAATGACGCGATCCTTGTGTCGACGTCTGTGTTGTGGTTTGCAGCACTGGGGCCGTCCCAAAAGCGTGTGATTCACTCACGTTTTTCGAAATTACCTTGCTCATGGATTTCGCTTAGCTCCTCAAACATGCATGCAGCGAGCTACAAAGAGAGCACCGTCCAAGCTACAGGGCAGTTTTCGGCTTAGCTGGCGTTTGCTCAAAGGCCCGAAATATTTCGAGAGCCTGCAAAGGCATCACAGTCGCACCCATGCGCAACGTAAGAAACCCTGGCGCTTGCACTTGTAGCTGGATACAGGGAAGGCGCCTCACTTCGTTTTGCGTTCATACAAACTGTCTGGAGAGCTGCCTGTTGTCGTTTTTTATTGGACGTCAAAATTCTATGTGGCGACCAAACGAGCGTGGTGCTTGATGAACCGCATGATCATTAGTTCGCCGCGTTATCTGTGGGTCGCTGAAGTGAAACGCACTACGTAAACAAGTGTTTGTACGAAGCTGTACGTTAAGGTAGTACGTCCTGTTGATAAGCAAGTAGCGGGGAATACGTTACGGTAGCGGCGATGCTGCCGTTGTTTGTGTTAAGTGGCGATTTCGCCATTGCGGTTGCTCTGAATTCGCAGCGGCGTCAGATGTTCAAGTCAGCCTTTTGTTGGAAACTCAGAATACTGTATTGGACAAGCAGTTCAAATCGCCTATCTCTATTAATGTTGGTTTAGTAACCATGGTAGCTTCCCGCACAGAGAATTGCTCGAAAATTGAAGTGCCGTTTGAAGGTTCGCGTCGCAGATTTCTGTTGTAGGTGAAGCCAGCGCCAAACAGTACTGAGGTGTGAAAGAGTAGCATTCATTCGCTCGTTGTCTTTAGGTCGGCTGTGTTTCTTGCAGAGGACCTGTGGGCGGTTGTGACAGGCTGCGTGTCTCGAGAGTGTTACATATTTCAGGCATAGTGTCTGAGTGCATGAGGTATGATACTTTGAATTCTTGGCAGCAGCACGAAGAGAGACCAAAGGATACAAGATGAGCATCGATTACGTGATGTGCATTTTGTGCAATCTTAGAACATTCTTAGCTTTGCCCTTGATCGGATTCGAACGTACGTTTCATGTAAATTCTAGTCGCTGATCATGCAGATGGCCGCACACGGATCAAGAAAGGCATTTAGTTGAAAAAAGCTACTTGCATTGGCCGTAGCCGTAGACCGTGTCGGATTTGTAACTGCATTTTTTTCTTTTAAAACGAATTTGACGATGACCTGCCGAATTCCCACTTCAACTGAGGCTTCCTACTACACAAATGGTAAACGTCTTACATTAAGGTAAGCGAAATGCTCGCAAGCTAGTACGCTAGTTTCAGGCGATTACTTATTCTGTCTGTAACACGCATCGTGCTCTTTAAGGCACTCGATACTGCATAATCT
>NW_013651773.1:992-2159 GCF_000499385.1 Eimeria necatrix | reverse complement strand
TTTGATAAGTTTCGTTTTTCGAGTTGTTCTTGCGAAGTGCTGAAGGGAATTTGGAGGCACCACTGCACCTTGAATCAGCTTTTGGGGAACGTAACGCGGCTGGTGTAGTGATGCTATTTCCACTGCAATGTGCAGTCCGGCGATTCTTGCAGAATGGAGTGATTTAACCACCGTTTCCGACGATATGTTGTTTATTAGCTTTACTGGAGCCCTGCATGGGTACTCCATCCCATATTGGCTTCTGCATTATTCTTACATAACGCTCGAAAGCTACGGTCCTGCCAAGTAGGCATTTGACGTGCACTGGCGTTCCAGACAGTATGTTTGCTATGATTAGGATGTGACAGTGTGTAGCAAACGTAATGCCAGTGCATTCACGTTTTTATTGTTCAACGGCAAATTCGCCATTGCGTTTATTTCGCACTCGAAGTGATGTCAGATATTCACGTCAGCCTTTGTTGCGAGTGCTCCCTGCACAAACAGTTGCTTTAAATTGCAATGCGCTTTGCAGTTGCGTGCCGTATATTTCTGTTGTATGTGTAGCCAACAACGAACAGTACTGAGAGGTGAAAGGCTAACACGGATTTGCCCGTCGACTTTAGGTCTTCCAGGCTTTTTGCAATGTATCTGAGAGCGCTTGTGGCACACTATATGTTTCGAGTGTGCTAAAGTTTTGGGACGTAGTGTCTGATTGCCTGGAGTATGCTGCTTTGATTTTGTGGCAGCAGCAGGAAGAGAGACCAGAGGATCCAGCATAAGCACTGATTGTCTAATTAATACGCATCTATCGCTCTCTGACAGCATTTGCCAACTCTGCTTCACGCAAAATTATGGGGAAGAAGCGCGCTAGATTAGAAGAAGACCTACTTTCCTATATCCGGCATCAAGTTTGATGAAGCGCCTGACGATGAATATTGACGGCTTTGGTTGATCAGTTGTATTTGCTGTGCCACTGCTGCGAAGTGCTGGAGGCAACTGGGAAAAACATAGCGCCTGGAATCAATTTTGGGGCCGAAATGACGCGATCCTTGTGTCGACGTCTGTGTTGTGGTTTGCAGCACTGGGGCCGTCCCAAAAGCGTGTGATTCACTCACGTTTTTCGAAATTGCCTTGCTCATGGATTTCGCTTAGCTCCTCAAACATGCATGCAGCGAGCTACAAAGAGAC
>NW_013651773.1:0-892 GCF_000499385.1 Eimeria necatrix | reverse complement strand
GTTTGCTCAAAGGCCCGAAATATTTCGAGAGCCTGCAAAGGCATCACAGTCGCACCCATGCGCAACGTAAGAAACCCTGGTGCTTGCACTTGAAGCTGGACACAGGGAAGGCGCCTCACTTCGTTTTGCGTGCATACGAACTGTCTGGAGAGCTGCCTGTTGTCGTTTTTTATTGGACGTCAAAATTCTATGGGGCGACCAAACGAGCGTGGTGCTTGATGAACCGCATGATCATTAGTTCGCCGCGTTATCTATTGATCGCTGAAGTGAAACGCACTACGTAAACAAGTGTTTGTACGAAGATGTACGTTAAGATAGTACGTCTTGTTAGTACGCAAGTAGCGGCAATTCGTTACGGTAGCGGCGACGCTTCCGTTCTTTCAGTGTTTAGTGGCGATTTCTCCATTGCGGTTACTCTGAACTCGCTGCAGAGCCAGATATTCATGTCAACCTTTGCTGCAAATTGGGATGCTGTGGTGCGCAAGTACTTTGAAAACACTTAGCCTTTTTGTGTGTTTTGCAGCCTCAATAGCTGTCCTCACGAAGGAGTTGCTTGAAAAGCGCAATGGTATTTGAAGTTTTGCGGGTCAAGTTTCTGTTTTATCTGCAGCCAACACCGAGCAGAACTGAGGTGTGAAGGAGTAGCATTCACTTGCTCATCGTCTTCAGGTCGGCTGTGTTCCTTGCAGTGGAGCTGTGAGCGGTTGTGACAGGCTGCGTGTTTCGAGGATGCTACGTATTTCGGGCGGAGTTTCTGAGTACATGAAGTAGGATGCTTCGACGTTGCGCCAGCAGCACAAAAGGGAGACGAGCGAATACAGGATAAGCACTAATTGTCTAAATATCGCGCACTTCGTGCCATCTGGGAACATGTTGCAGTTCTGTTCTGGGG
>NW_013651772.1:35584-112040 GCF_000499385.1 Eimeria necatrix | reverse complement strand
GGCCTATAAGTGCATTTCCCCACTCGCGCAGTTCCAATCCCATCTGGGTGTACCGGCGCTCGATGCGCAGCAGAAAGGCCTGCATAGTGCTGCCGTCTTCTGGTAGTATGGGAGTCGTTGCGCCGGATTCCACGGTCCCCCCTATAACAGTTCTTATCACACTCATAGCGGACTGGAATTGGTTTCACGTGACGAAGGGACTGTCCCCTGGCATAACATTGGTCATAGGTATCACCTGTGGGGGCGCCTCCTTATGCCCATGCGGCCGCTCTGCCACGGTGGGCTTCAGAGTCGCGTGGCGATGATGGGCTGGCGTCCCGCTCGGCATTTTGTTGACTGACATTGCAGAAGTCTCCTGCGGTGTGGGGCCGATAACGCGTCCGTTGCGGTGCTGCATCCCATACCGAGCGAAGATTTCTAGGCATGAGTTAATAAAACATAGTATTTCTACTCCCAAGTCCGGAAAGAACAAAGATTTCATATACCGGAAGAGCCCCCAAATGTAGTGCACATCGCTGACTGCTGCGACTATGCTGCTACCTGCCCCTCGAGCAGGGCATATGATCGGCACCTAACGTAGGCCCATTTCCTTGAAACAGTAGCTTATATTTATCGAAAAACAGTAATTCTTAAGTTTCCAAAATCTGTTGTTGTTCGATTCGCCCCACTTGGAGTGCTCGCCCCCTAGGCCCTATGGAGACGAGGGCTGCACTGGTGCCGGCGCTATCGCCAGCCCCAGTCTCCACACATTTTCCACACATTTCACGTATGCATATTAATTCATGGACAATTCGCCTTACTTCTATCCTAGAAGGAGGGTCCTGTCCTCCTCCAGTGTTGCGACCCCTTGTAGGTCGCTAGGTAGCTGTCGTCTACAGGTCACCAACAAGCCCTATTGTAATGCCTGTGCAATACACCTGATGTGCACCAATGGCCGCAAGCTTACTCGAAGTGTCCCGTTTTTCGCGCTCCCTACAAATCCGCAGCAAACCAACCAGGAGACGATCTGCAAATAGAGTTTCGTAATCGCCAATTCCCCTTTCGCTATGTGCAGCCTTACCTGCACATCCGTGTTCATGGACTGTGGCGCATCTGCGTCCCACAATTCCCTGAGTTCCTTACTCGAGTTCTGCATTCACATCACGACCATGTCACAGCCAGCTATCGAGGCCAGAAAAAAACCTTTGCGGCTCTCAGCAAGCACTACTACTGGCCAGGAATGCACGCCTACACTACTGCTTATGTTGAATCATGCACTCACTGTCGAGCGTCAAAGTCCCTTAATCAGAAACCTGGAGGCCTCCTTCAGCAGCTACTCATCCCTTCTCGTCGGTGGGCCCATGTGAGTATTGACTTTATCAACAGATCTTCCCCTTACAACGAAAGGGTACGACTCGATTCTCGTGATGTTCGACTCCCTCAGCAAGATGGCTCACTTCGTTCCTGCAAAGAAGCCATTTACAGCAGCTGACACCGTGGAGCTTCTCGCAGACCGTCTTATCCGCTATCACGGTTTTCCAGAGGTGCTCATATCGGACTGCGGCCCCCCCTTTCAGTCGTATCTCTGGCAAGAACTCTGTAGCCGCTTTAACATCAAACGGTGCATCTCCTGGCCCTACCATCCCCAGAGCGACGGCCAAACTGAACGGGTTAACTGCACACTCGAGCAGATGCTTCGTACCTATATCATATCTGACGAATGCGAGTGGGAGCGTTTGCTCCCGGCCTTGGAACTTGCCTACAACACAACAAGTCATTCATCCACTGAGCTGTCTCCCTTCGAGGTCATGACTGGCGAGAACCCGTTGACTGCTGCGGACCTTGATATCGTAGGCACGTTAGCTCCTACGCTCACTCCTCCGATGATCAAGCTTTTCCGGCAGCTCTGCGACAGAGCACAGAGTCACATCCTGAAGGCGAAATGGCAGCAGAAGTACTACGCAGACAAAAGGCGCCGAGTTGTGAAGCATGCAGTGGGCGACAAGGTCTGGCTCAGTAGCAAGCACCTACCGCCTTTCAAACGCTGCCCTAAGTTCGAGCTCCGTCACCGCGGACCCTTTGAAGTCATCGAACGCATAGGGACCGTCGCTTACCATCTCGCTCTGCCTCCTGCCTATGAATGTCATAACGTTTTCCACGTTTCGCAGCTAGTTCCCCACCGCCCCCGCCCTCCCGCTTTGGTTCCCCCGGCAGCCGACGCGCCTGGCCTCCTATCCGCGATACAGCAGGCAATCCAACAGAGGATTATGAAGTCGATCATATTATGGACCAACGCGGCTCGGGAGATGAAGCCCAGTACCTCGTGAAGTGGCGCGGGACCCCTGACGATCTAGCCACATCGGAGCCCGCTCACCACCTTACAGGCTGCCCCGCTTTGCTTCGCGCTTGGCGCGGCCGCCAACGAAGACGTCTTCAGGCTCGAAACAACATTGGCCCTTCCGACGCGTAGCGGTTTGGGCCCGTCGCCTTCCGCCGCCTGCAGGACGGGCAACCTTCAATGAGGAGGAATGGGGAGCGCTGCGCACCGAATGCGCTCACGGCGTTAGCTTCAGAAGAGAATAGAGGTTGAAAAGGCAGAAATGATATGTTTTGGGGTAGGTCTGTTGAGTCCGCCAAGGGGGGAAGTTGTACTGCACAGGCACTACAATAGGGCTTGCTGGTGACCTATAGAAGATAGCTAGCTGGTGACCTACAAGAGGTCATAACACTGAACGAGGACAGGACCCTCTTACTAGGGTCGAAGTAAGGCAATTTGTCGGTGAATTAGCATGTATACACTAGACGGGCCTGAAAATACCTGGAGAGTGGGGCTGGCGATAGCGCCGGCAGCGGTGCAGGTGTGGTACACTGCGTTCTCTACAGCGTCTACGATGCTGCACAACCCTCAACTCTGGCGTTCAATGAAATCTTCCCTACTAACGACGCATCGGTCGCGTATCGTCTACCAATTTATTAAACAGACCGTTTTATGTCAAGTTCTCAAAATCATATATCATAAAAGTCGTTTCTTCTTGTTCTTGCATTGCTGGTCCGGTGAGGGTGTGACGCGCATCTGCGCCGGCGCTGTCGGCAGCCCCAATCTTAGAGCATTCGCAGGCACTTCTAGTTTATACATGTTAACTTGTTAATAAATTGCATTTCTACTTCACTACGAAGAGGTTACAGTGCTCAATTCGCGTCCCAACCACTTAACCCCTTGTAGGTCATCAGTTAGCTATCCTCTTACGGGTCACCAACAAGCCCCATTGTAGTGCCTGCGCACTACAACTTCTCCCCTTGCCGGACTGAACCGGCCTACCCGCAACACAATATTTCTGCCTTTTCAGTCTTTATTCCCTTGTGAAGCTAATGCGATGAGCGCATGCGGTAGGCAGCGCCCACCCCCCTCGTCATTGAAGACCGTCGTGTGGTGGCAGTTGATGGGCCCAAACCGCTACGCGTCGGAAGGACCAATGTTGTTTCGACACTGAAGACGTCTTCTCTGACGGCAGTGCCAAGCACGGAGCAAAGCCTGACATCCTGTAAGGTGGTGAGCGGGCTCCCATGTGACTTGGTCATCAGGGGGCCAGCGCCACTTCACGAGGTACTGAGCTTCATCTCCCGAGCCGCGTTGGTCCATAATATGATCGACTTCATAGTCCTCTGTCGGATTGCCTGCCACATCGCGGATACGGGGCCAGGCGGTATCGGCTTCCTGCGAACCAAGTCGGGATGGCGGGGGCGGTGGGGAACTAGCTGCGAAACATGAAAAACGTTGTGGCATGCATACGTAGGAGGTAAAGCAAGACGGTAAGGGACGGTGCCTATTCGTTCAATGAATTCAAAGGGTCCTCGTTAACGAGGTTTGAGCTTAGGGCAGCTAGATGACACCGGTAGATGCTTGTTGGTGAGCCAGACCTTGTCGCCCACTGCATACTCCACATCTCGGCGCTTTTTGTCTGCGTAATATTTCTGCTGCCATTTTGCCTTCTGTATGTGGCTCTGCGCTCTGTCGCAGAGCTGCCGGAAAAGCTCAGTCATCGAGGAGTGAGCGTAGGGGCTAACGCGCCTACGGTATCAAGATTCGCAGCAGTCAACGGGTTCTCGCCGATCATGACTTCGAAGGGAGAGAGCTCGGTGGAGGAATGGCTTGTCGTGTTGTGGGCAAGTTCCAGGGCCGGAAGCAAACGCTCCCACTCGCGTTCGTCGGAATGGATGTAGGTTCGAAGCATCTGCTCGAGTGTGCGGTTAACCCGTTCAGTTTGACCGTCGCTCTGGGGATGGTAGGACGAAGGCATGGTGCGTTTGATGTTAAAGCAGTGACATAGTTGTTGCCAGAGGTCTGACTGAAAGCGGGGGCCGCGTTCCGATATAAGCACCTCTGGAAAGCCGTGATAGCGGATAAGACGCTCTGCAAGAAGCTCCACGGTGTCTGCTGCTGTGAATGATTTCTTTGCAGGAACGAAATGAACCATCTTGCTGAGGTAGTCGACCATCACGAGAATCGAGTCGTGCCTTGTCGTTGTAAGGGGAAAATCCGTGGTAAAATTGAAGCTCACGTTGGCCCACCGACGCTAAAGGATGAGTTGCTGTTGAAGAAGGCCTGCAGGTTTCTGGCTCAGAGATTTGAACGCACGACAGTGAGCAGGTTTCAACATACGCAGTCGTGTAAGCACACATCCCTGGCGAGTAGTAGTGCTTCCTCGGAGCCGTGAAAGTCTTCGTTTGGCCTCGATGGCCGGCTGCCACATGGTCATGATGTGAGCGCAAGGCATGCGTGAGGAACTCAGGGAATTGTGGAACACAGATTCGCCATAGTCCATGAATAGAAAAATGCAAGTAAGGCGGCACATAGCGAAAGGTGACGTGACGATTGCGAAACTATCTGTATAGTGTCTCCTGGTTGTTTTGCAGCGACTTCGTAGGGAGCGAGGAAAACAGGACCTTTCGAGTAGGCCTGCGGCCATTCAGGCGCCTCAAGAGGGTCAGCTCGCGTCTTCGTTGCAGGTGTGGAATGTTCCGCCTCTGGATTGGACTCACGCGGCGGAGTTGTAGGTGGTAATGGCAAGGTGCGTTGTCTGGATCGTCGCGAACGAATTCCGGCAAACTCCCTGTAGTTAGCAGGCCGACCACGAGAGCTAGGAGCCGCGCGCGTTTGTTCTACTGCAAGCATCAATGGTGTCATTAGTGTGTTGTGCGAGCAGGTGTTAGAGAGACCGGGACGGCGAGACAAAGCATCAGCCACCTGATTTCGCGCTCCTTAAACATAAGTGAACTGCAAATCCGGGAACTCGGCGAGGAAGTCTAGCCATCGAGCGGTGCGTCCGCGCCAAGGCTTCGATGCTTGGAGTTGTTGGAGATGCGTAAGAGCTTGGTGATCTGTATGAGGTGTAACTTTGGAGACACGGAGCAAATGAGACCACTTGTCCAGGGCCGTGACCAACGCCAAGAGTTCTTGATCGTAGATCGAGTGTTTCTGTTGTGTGGGGTTCATGACATGGCTGAGGAAACCGATGGGCTTGCCTTCTTGTTCGAGAACCGCTCCGATCGCATAATCAGAGGCATCCTTGTATAACTCGAAGGGCTTCGTGGTGTCAGGAACTTGTAATGTTGTGAAATCAATTAAGCGCTGTTTGAGCTGCTGCACCGCCTTTGTGTGAAGTCCTGTCCATATGAGACTAATGTCTTTATTATGTGTAAGATCAACCAGAGGCCGCGCAACGTCGGCATAATCAGGTCCCATGAACATGCGACAGTAATTGATGGTGCCGAGAAACTGCCGCACTTGCATTTCATTTTCCAGCACCTCTGGCCAGTGCCGGATAGCTTCGATTTTGTCTTCTGCAGGTTTGTTGCCCTCAGTAATGATGGTATGACCCAAATATGTGATCGCTTGCCTAGCGAACTTGCACTTGCGGGATTTTGGGTAGAATTGATTTCGCAGGAAAACACTGAGAACTTGTTGCAGGAGGGAAACGTGCCAAGAGAGGTCGGAACTATAAATAAGTGCATCATTTAGGTGCGTAGTAACACCCTGTTCTAACAAAGGCTATAGATAGGCATTAATGTTGGCCTGGAACGTAGCTGGAGAACCCTTAAGGCCAAACATCATGGCGCGATATTCAAATAGCCCTAGAACGGAACGGAAAGCCCTTTTCCAACGGTTTTCCTTAGCCATACGTATTTGATGGAATCCTGCCTCAAGGTCCAAAGTGGAAAAATACTTGGCGCCTCCCAGCATCTCCAGAATGGTTTGAATGGGAGGTAATGGAAAGTCAGGAGCGACTGTAAGGGCATTCAGAGCCTGGTAGTTAACAACCATACGCATCTTCCGCTCTCCGGAGCCATCATCACGCTTGTCGACCGTGATCGTAGGAGAGCAGATAGGCGAATATGCTGGTCCGATCCAACCACTGTCCGGAAATTTAGCTACCTCCTGTTTGTGGAATGTGAGCTGATCTGGGGTCATATGGTAAATCGCAGATTTCGCTGCAAGTTTTCCAGGCACAAGTAAGGTATTGTGATCATGAGGGCGCTTCGGCGGTAACCCTTTAGGTAAGTTATCGGAGAAGACCGCCCGATACTCTTTCAACACCTTGATAATCTCGATTGAAATAACTTGTGCCGCTCTCGAGTTTATCCACTCATCGAAGAGCGTGCGTTCGAGTTTTGCCGTAGGACATGGAGACTCTTCTTCATCGCCCGCTGTTGTCAAGGCAGTAGAAGCCAAAGGACGGCTACAACCGGAGGCTTTTGGTCGATTCCCAATCAACGCGCAGGAAAGTGCGCCTTGCCACTCGTCTGTGAACCTGAGTGCCACTGACGAGCCAGCGCCGGGCAAAGCCAGGATGCAATGCAAACCGTGCAATGGTGCTCTGAGGTTCTTTGCGTCGGCCGCCGCCTGGCGAACCAGCGACGTTATCCGTGCCTTTGGCTTAGTCTTCGCATGGGCTTTATACCTTTTAGGTGGCGGCCGTAGGAATATGGCGGCCTCCTCCGCTGACATACCCGCCACTTGCTTCGCCAAAATGTCATTCTCTTGCTCTGCAGGAGTTCTTGGAGGCGCTGCTATCTGACTGTCACCCTGCAATGTCTCTTCACCCGCCCTAACGACCAGTAACTCGCACCACTAGCCGTTCACATAGGTCCGGAACTTGTCGAACTGAAAATACCAGGCCACCTTATGTTCAGTCAGCCAATCCAGTCCCAAGACTAAATCATAGGAGACGGTTCCCACTAAGAAGTCCTCGGAAGAGTGAGTGCGAAGACTAAGGCAAAGGCACGGATAACGTCGCTGGTTCGCCAGGCGGCGGCCGACGCAAAGAACGTCAGAGCACCATTGCACGGTTTGTATTGCATCCTGGCTTTGCGCGACGCTGGCTCGTCAGTGGCACATTTGTGAGATAAGCTAGTGCGGCACTTGTGTTCTCGGTTTCAGCTCCTGGCGCATTGGCATCCGCTTATGCGGAAATTCGGTTGACCTGGGTCGAATCTTTGCTGCTGTCTCCAGGCCGCTTAGTAGAACTACTAAATTCGAACATAGGGCAAGGTTGGACAGCGAAAGCGCTTGCAGCCATGTCAGAATTGCAGATAAAATACTGACCAGAGCAATCCCAGCCTGCCGATCATTAAATGTACTTTTGGCATCTTCCAACTACTTGCATGCTGCAAGAAGTGCATAGACAGGTTGTTTATGGAGCTTCAGCAGCAGCGGGGATGGCCCTGAACGATGTCTGTAGCTGCAAGCTACGAGGCAAACAGGCACGGAGCAGCCAGGCAACTAATAAGTTTGAAAGGCAGTGAACTTTTAGCTGAAAAAAGGAGACAAGCATGTAGAGGCTTGCTGTGCCCAGATCACGCATTGAATCTGGCGAACTAAATGTCTTATGCAAGCTGGAAGATCCAGTTCAGGAAGGGATTCCATTCAGGTAGAATATGGCCTGCGATCAATATCCGGGTGTGCATTTTTCAATTTTTGTGCCAGTGTCCGGGGATATCGGAGATCGATCGTTGTTGTTAGCGCACTTCAACAAAAATTGGAGTAGAAAATATAATGTAATGACGGCTCGTTCGAGTATGGTAGGAAGAGAAGAGCCCTCGGGGGACCGATCTGCACGCCGATGCTGCAGAAACCTACGATTAACGCAGGCAAGGAAGCCGATAGTGCCAGTGGTTTCCGAAAGGAATGCCCTGGCGAAAGCAGCATGGAATCTCCACGCATGGCCCGTGAACGGCGTGCTTTCATAGTCACATCGATATGGAAGAAATCAAGCTGAAACCCCATACTCTTTTCCCTTGCTCCTGAAGGCTTAAGCAGGCCGAGTTCCGATCTTCGTAGTACGCTACTCTTGACTAGTTTACTACGGACACCATAGCTCTGTGGTGCTTTTCGTTGTGGTGGCGTAGATGCACGCTAGTACGCTACAAGTCTGCGCATCCTAGGCACGTTCGAGGCACAAACACTAGCTATTCCGTATTTTGTGGCTAGCATCGATGCTCTGGAGTGAAGCAAAACCGCCGAGTACCCTGGCAGAATGAAATAGATGCAAACGCAGCATGCCTGTATTGGTTAGCCATTGGCAGTGTTTGTCTGGAGCACGCTCAGATCGCCCCTTCTAAATCTGTAATCTCATCAGTCCTCTAACTAGCGCGTGCGGTCTGCTGCTAGCTCCACAAGTAACAAGGCACCACAGTCAACTACGAAAGTCCCAGAGAAGGCAATGGAGGACATACACCACAGCCTATTCAACTCCTAGGCAGAACTGAAGAAGGAGCGGGCTAAATTTCGCGACATCCATAAGGAATAGACTAGCTAGAATTTTATGCAGAAAAGTGAAGAAGAGCAGTATTTGCGTTCTTGAAGATGAGTAAAGCTTTAGAGGACTGTTTCAGGCGACCAGGTCCGCATTTTGACGAACTGTGAACGCTACACACTGGTCCAGCTCAAAAAGATTGCCAAGTGTCTCTTCATGGGTTTTGCGCGTAAGTGCTACATTTACAAATACACACGGAGCATGTGTACACATTCCCTGAAGTCCAATTGAGGCACCCCGTAAGAAGGCTCGCCTTAATAGCTAAACCGTACCTAATTCTACGTAGAAGCTCCAACAAAAGGGCACGTTGCCATTACAAATCTCCGTACACAGTTGGCACCTACTGAGAAATTAGGGTTACTGGTGGTACCGGCGTAGCAGTCAAATCGGGCGGGAAACTCGCAACACACATGGACAGAAAAGCCGGAATTCAACTCCAGTTTTGGGGAGGGAACCTATGGATGCAGTAAAACAAGTAAGGGCGATGTTGGATACCACCTACAACAGCCAGATTTAGGCTCACTTCTAAGTCTCAGTCAGTTGACGGACCTCCGGCTCCCCTAGAGGGACATGAAAGGGAAACCTGCTGCTTTCGCTCCTAAATTATCAGCACAAAGCAGTTGACGGGACTATGATGTGTGTCTCTGGCCCACTTCGAATCAGTTTTTCGAGAAGCAGCGAAGCCATCCACACAGTAGTCACAAAGGACGGAGAGTTGAGGGTTTCGGCTTCGAGTTGTGGAGGCTGGGCAGCAACGCCTCTAAGAGACAAACGGGAGCGTTGCGTATTGTTTGGTGACAGATGCTCCAGAAACAGTAATCACAAACTAGCTTCAGTAATCGATCAGCTGTAGTCATCGCTTCTCGTGTAAGGTTTAGGCTTTGGTGCCCGCTGCCGCCGCTCCGCATAGCAAGACCGCCAGGTCAGACGCATCGCGTCTATCTGCAGTTTGGCATGCGTAAACCCTAAACCTTAAACGTTGAATTCTAAACGTTTGTGACTTTGTGCTGTCTCTTAAGGCGTTTCGCGTACTGCTGCTCTTACCATTTTGCTGCGGTAGCTGGAGGAACTCGCGCCTGCAACGGAGCCCAACAGGGGCCCTTCCCCCATCTTTTGACTTTTTCGCGATCCAAGTACCACGGTAGAGCTTACTTCCAGCGTAATTCGGCATAGGTCCTCCTGCGTGTTAGCGGAAGTCTCACTCACTCCCACGAGCGTCCCTGTACAGGTGGTACGTTAGGGGCTGTCTGTAGCACCCCGGAGGTTTTGCTGCCGCGCATCTCGCCTCCACATTCTGCTTCCCTGCTCAGCGTGGGGGAACAAGAGGGGTCCCTGGGGGCCTGTTAGCAACCTCACAACGCCTCCTGACATAGCCCTTCCTTGGGGCTGCTCAGAGTGTGGAGCCCGTGCTGTGCTGCATTGAGGGGCCCCAACACATCAAGGGGCCCCCTGTGTAGCTGCTCTCTTACAGCTGTCAAAGCTGTCACTTCCCCTATGGAGACCGTGTTTCTCGACCCCTCCGACCAGGTGGGGGCAGCTCGGGATGGGGGTGGCGTTTTACCGGCAGATCGCAGTGCCAGCAGCAACAGAAGTTGGACTCACAATGGTGTCCCATCTTTGCAGCAGCAGCAGCCACAGCAACAACAACGACTACAGCAACAGCGTGCATTTGTGGCAGTCAACGGAGTCGGAAGTGAGGCATGCAATGCAGCTTCAAGGGGCCCTAAAGGGGGCCAGCTTGCGGGAGCCCACGCGAGCCCTTCGAAGGCTAGGGGATACTCGATGTACATAAATTGTACTACGTGGGCGAGTGACAGCCACGGTCTATTCGACTACGAGTCACGAAATGTCGCAAAGAAGACCTACAGAATCAACTGCATGCGTGAGCTCCTTTCTGCATTTAAGTGTCTAAAATCACTGTTGTCGGGGATACAGAGCCTGCACTGGTGCATTGATTCTTTAAAATGACCGCCCTGTGGCAAATGAGGGTCTACGCATCATGCCAAAGTTACTTGTTGATGCAGTTCTGGTCACTCTGGCTGCCCCGCATTGTCTTTTTCTGCGTATGCACCATATGCTGTTGGCGCAGCGGCTTTGCATACTGCTACTAGCTCTTTGTGGTGTTGACTGTAGGGGCGTAGTTGTATCCGACAGGCTGTTCAGCGCCGCGTCATTGTGCATGGATTCTTGTGCCGCCCGCTGTGAAATTCCTTTAAGCAAAAAAGCAGCTGCAGTTCGGGTTTTGCGTGACTTGCTCTGCATGCTATTTTGTGGGTCTGTACAGCTGTTTTGATGCGTGCGTGAGCGGCTTCCTGCCCATTTCGTTCATTGGGTTTTCGTCTATTGTTCCCGTCTTCCATCGCCTTTCCTCCAGTTTTTTTTTTCTTGTCCTTCTCATTGTCTCGAGCTTCGTTTCTGCGTGCTTTTGGCTTTGCTCTGGTGTGTTCATTTCTTTGCATCCATTTGTCTGCCCCTGTATTTCCATCTTATTTTGTGTCTGCTTGTCTAAGGGTCGATGTGACTGCCCTTTGCCTCCTTAATGCCTACAACTATGTCAGTCTTTCGAACGATCCATTTGCAGTTGTCTGCCTTTCCCCGCACCGCTTTTGCCAATATGCCTCCTCGTATCTTCACGTCTTGCCCTCTTCACTGCTTTCTCTTTATTTCCGTCCATATCCGGTTGTCTCTTTTCCCCGGTTCACTCGTTTCGACGAGCCGCCCGAAGAATGCATGTGCCCGCGGATCAGCTATTTTTTTTCTTTGTTGTTTCTTCCTGCACCAGCTTTGCCTTCTTTTATCTCATTTGATGTGGTGCCCCTTTGGTTCTGCTTTCGCACGCTTGCGTTCAGTGCCTCTGTGACCCTTCGTCTGCCTCTTGCTGTCGCTTTGCATTTTCACTTGACTGTTCACATGTTTGACTGCTTTAGTAATCAACTTCTAAATCGCATGATTTATTTCTGCATGTGCTTATCCTTGGCATCTCACTGTCGACCCATCCCTCAGCCCTTGTGCCTTCCTTAGTGTGTCCTGTATCCTGTTTGCTTGCTTGCCGTTGTTACTTGGTAGATGACTCTTACTGCTGCGTCCGAATAGCGGGTGAGGTCTCGGTGTCACCCGAGGAAGAGGCCCTGGAGCTGTTGGAAAAGACTCGCTGTGGAGATGCTGTGGAGGCCAAGGCTCTTCTAAGGATAACTTGGATAGACGGCGCGTACTGCGTGCTGCCACCCTTACCGCCGTCTACTGCCCTTGCTGGTGCTGCCGCTGCTCCAGCTGCTGCTGCTGCTGCAGCCAATCCGGTTTGTGGCACAACGGCTGCAAGGACGCCGGAGCAGCCATCAGCTGCAGCCGCACCCGAAGAGACACAAGAACAGCAGCAGCAGCAGCAGCAACAAAGGCGGCCAGCTCTTGGGGAAGCACCGGGGGAGCCGGCCGCAGATGAGCCAGCAAGACACGTAGCATCTCGCGTCCCCACTACAACAGATCGGTTGCAGAGGGAGCAGCGTACTAGGGAGGCGTCGTCAGCAATCAGCAATACAGATGAGCAGGCGGCAGCAGCGGCAGCTGCACAAGCAGCAGCCGCCGCTGCAGCAATGCAAGCGGCAGCTACAATAGCAGCAGCGGAAGCAGTGCAGGCAACTGTGGCAGGAGGAGTGGCTGACGGAGCAGCAGAAGCTGACGCCCATGGCGCTGCAGGCACGGGCGCAGAAGCAGGCAGCCGAGGGTCTGAGACTCCAGAAGCAGCTGCGGCAGCTGCTGCAGCAGCTGCTGCAGTGATTGCCGCCCCAGCAGCAGCTGCTGCAGCCACTCCTGCCGACGCATCAGCAATAGCGCTACCTGGGAGAACAGGGCTAGCAGCAGTTCGCGGATCCAATTCGCGAACAGGGGCGCAGGCAAATCGTGCGGAGGTCAGAAGTAGCAATAGTAGGAGCAGCAGCAACAGTAGAACGACTTTTGAGCATCAGTAGACCCGGTTGCTTCTTTATTTACCTATTACTGCCGCTGCGGCTATTGCTACTGCTCTCAGGCGGACAAGGTATGGCTGGTGGTTCGGAGTCTGCGGGACTGCGGCGGCGTTCGTTTAGTAGAGGGTGATATCCTGAAGCTAGGAAGGTTCCGCCTAAAGGTCAAGGAGGCCGTGCTTAATCAGCAGCAAGCGCTTCAAGCCACAGCCAGGTATTCCACAGCTAGATGCTGAGGGGGCTAGGCACCAGTTTTCGGCGACGTTCTGGAGATTAGATTCCAGAGCTGACTCGTCCCAGATTAGTACTGGATCTCTTGCTGCTGTTGTCCTGCCTTTGTCGCTGCTGCTGCTGCAGGCAGCGCCCTCACTTGGGAGATGTTGACGACTGTGAAACAGTAGCGCCAGAGCCAGAGAGTGCAGCAGCAGCAATTGCAGCAGCAGTGGGAGACAATGGCTTCGACTCCGGTGAAGAGGTGGTTCCTGATGCAGTCGCGGATGGTGAAGACGCTGCCGCAGCTGCCGCTGCTGCAGTGGAAGGTGCAGCAGCAGCAGCAGCCGCTGCTGCTGTCTCTGCTAACTGTCCTGTTTCCTCCGCGGCGGAGCAGCCCGTGTTCAGCACGTTGCCGAGCAGAGAGGCCTTTGGGCCTTCGCCCGTGGCGACGCATGCTGCAGCAGCTGCAGCAGCAGCAGCTGCTGCTGCAGCTGCTGCTGCAGCACTCCCTCCAGGGTCTCCACTAAGGGCTGTGGCAGCTGCAGCGGCAGCAGCGGGCAGCCGAGCTGCACTGGCAGGCCCGCTTTCCCGTTGCGTATCTGAAGGTTGTCTTCTCACTCCAAAGGGCTCAGGTGTTGGAGGGGAACTTTTCTACGAAACAGGAGAAGTGGGAAGCCATTCAGCGGATGGTATGTGCATCTAAACGGGCGTACGCGCATATCTTCCATGTGGACTTTGACCATCCACTGTAGTCGCCTCGGTTGGGAAGCTACAAAGCGGTCGCAGAACTTCAAGCGTCATAAGGTGCCTCAGCGTTTACGGGTCGAGAATGGCACGACTGCAGCAAAAGCTGCCGCTGCTGTTGCTGTTGCAGCTACTGCGTACATGTTGCCTTTGTCTTATTCAGGAGCTTCGGCGATGGGTCTTCGCCCCCTCAGTGCCGATGCGAGAGCCAGCAGAAGGTGGGTGTGGGTTTTACTAGCAGCAAGGGCGCAGGAACAGAATTACGTACCACTGTAAATTGGAGGGGAGATCAGATCATCTGCCGCACTTTATGGTGGACTGAGCTGTTGCTGTTTTGCGTCTTGCCGCTGCTGCAGTGGCTGTTGCTGCTGCTGCTGTTGCTGCCTCCTGAAAGTGGCGTTGTTTGCATCTGCCTTCCTCTTGTTGCTTCAGCAGTCTCTTCTCTCGTCCCGCCTGTCGCATTTGCCTCTGCGAAGCATCAGAGGATGATGATCCAGATACGAACCCACTAGTAGCTCCCTGCCGCTGCAAAGGTAGACTCTTGGCTTTCTTTAGGTCCCAAGACTCTCTCACCCTGACCCGTTGGCGTTTCTAAACCCCGCCTGCGTGAATGTGTGATAACGTTGAACTTCACTTGCGTATTGTAGCCTGACTTCCGCGTTTGAACATTTTACCAACTGGAGTTGTATCAAGCCTTTGCTGCTTGTTGGGATGTCCTCTTCTTCCCCAGCCGTAGACCATTCATTCGAGCCACATTGGTCGGATTACAAACTTGTCCTTGCGTCTGTTGCTGCTCTGTGTTCCTTGTGCTGCTCAGGCAGCATGCAGTTCGTGCATTTGCAATGTCTCCGCACGTGGATGGAAGGCCGACTTAATATTCGCAATGTAAGCTCTAGGTTCTTACCCTCTCAGGTGTCCTCGCGGCAGTAAAAACATGCAATATTTACAATCAAGGAAGTAGGGTTTTCTTGCGGCTTCAGGATGGCTCGACTGTCGGATATTTCCTCCGCTCTTTGGACTGTGAGTTCCCACCTAGTTTCGGGAATGATGCAGTTAGCTGCTTGAGAGCCAGCTAGAAAGCTAGTGAGCTAGCTAGGCTGCAGAGCTATCGAATGGGCAGTTTTCCTGCAACCGCCGAAAGTGCTGTCTTCATATATTGGTGTCCCTGCAGGTGAACTGTGCAAAGCACCTTATCCGTCTCTGGTGGAGGCCAACAGGAAGGTGATAGAGCTTTTTGCAATTCCTAGACCTCAGTATCCTTACTTTATTCTGGGTGAGCTTTACGTCCACGGCAATTTTGCCAGGTGGCCAAGCCGAGCTAGCTGGCGTCAGGGGGCTTGCTAGTGGGATCGCGTGGTGTTTGCACCATCACTTGTCGGTTTCATTGTGAGTGTTCTGCCTTTTTCTTGACTTTCAGCTAATGCCGTGTTTTTCATTTTTTTTGCCTTCGAAATTCTTCACTGCAGCACCGCGCTTTTACATACGCATCCTTTGCCTGCTCGAGACCATTGACAAGACATACCTAGATGTAGACGGTTTTATGGGGCGGCAGAAGTTTACTATCTGTCTGTTGCTTCCGTCTTTGCAGAGCCACGCAGCACTCATCCCACCGCAGCGGGAGGCACGGCGCCGCCCAGGGGCCTCCATGTTGTCTCTCTTTCCAGCAGGAGAGTTGCACGACTGGGAAGAGGTCACGACTCGGATATCCGACTTAGTGACATATCTGTCTCCAGATTTCATGCTGTCATCAGGCACCAACAGGTGTGCGAGCACGGGTCGAGTCAGGCTGTAGGGTTAGGACACAAGGCGTGGAAGGCGTGTAGCCAGGCTCTTTACTATTTGCGCTTCATGTTCGAGTTCTCACACACCCCAAATAGGGCTTTAGGGTCAGGACCAAGTGCTTCGCTTTGAAAGCGTCGCGTTTTTTCTGAAATATTTCTGGTTTGCGGGCTAGGGCAGCGGGGAGTTTATTTAGGTCCAAGGGCTGTGCCGCGTAGTGGCTTGCAATTTGCGGTTCAGGGAGGGTTTTTTTTAGAAGATCAGAGGAGTAAATTCGGCACCCTTGTGGAACTTAAGAGGCCCCTAAAACTTGAGAGGTGGATCAGCGGGGTATCATTTCAGGTGAGCAAGCACTTCATGGTGCCTGTTCTTTATATGCTTCTTGATTTTGCTCTAAATGAGCGTGCGTGTGCCTGCGTGTCATACGGAGTACGTCAAGTGGTTACGCCGAGCGTTTTGGCGTTTTATCGCTTTGCTGTTTCATTTGTTTTCTGTTTTCCGTTTTCGCAGTGTGTATCTTCTGTGTGTATCCCTGTCCACTAACTCCCAGTCTCCAGTCTCTGTTCATTTTTCAAATCTTCTTCTTGACTTCTGTCTGCCTGTTCTGTGCTTGCGATTTGCCAGGTTCCTTCATGCTGTATATGCCTGTGGTTCAAATCGATGCGCTGCTTCGTGTCGAGTTACCTGTTACCCATCTTACGTTCTTCGCAACTCTATTCTTGCCTGTTGAACTGCTGCTTGCGCCGTACCCTGTGCTGCTTCTATTGCCCGTGCCTCTGCTGCTGCTGCTCTGCCACTGCTGATGCTTCGCTCCTCTTCATGTCTGGATGCTGATGATAGCGCCTGCTGTTGCTCCACCTCTTGTGTTTTGGCTGCTGCTTGCATTATCAGGTCGGCCGTACAGTCATTTCCATCTCCATCCGGCGGCACTGGAACTTCATACCTTCGTGCCTTCGTTCACAGAGAAGCATTGAGTCAGGTACAGTTCCAACCACAAACCGGAGATGCAGCAATTACTTGCCAGTTATTGCGCCAGGGGCGACACCAGGAGCCCCAACCCAAGCTGCAGTAGTTACAGCAACGATGCATTGTCAATCCCATTGGCCTTCGTGTTCCTTTTCTGTCTTGCCAGATGTCAGGTTTATTGATTCTGCGGGGCCTCAAAGCGTCCCTGCAGCGCTTGCAGGCTTCAATTGGCATTCTCTTCTGGGAGGGGGAGCGGCGGGGGGGCCCTCGGGGACCTCTCGGCTTTCAGCCCTCATGCATCGGCAGACCGCAGCGAGCCCAAGGCATCAGCAGGCACCAGCAGCTGTACCTGCTGCGGACGCTGCTGGTGTTGGTGCCGTTGCTGGCGCTGGTGGTCCTGTTGCCGCTTCTGCCGCAGCTGCTGCTGCGGACACAGGTCTGGCCTCACAGCAGCCACAGCCGGAGCAACCAAGCCAAGAAGAGGCTCCAGCACATCAAGGGGAGGCGCCCCCCCCAGGGGACTCTGCAGCCGACCAGGACGACAGTAGGCGCATGGCGGACACACAGCAGCAGCGGCAGCTGCTCCGGCAGCAGATACAGGAATTGCAGCAACGGGGAGTAGTTCATGAGTGCTCCTCAGCAACCCCACAAAATGCCTCCACTGTTCCCACAGGCAGTGCAACTCAACAGTGAGGCAGGAAGCCCCTTGCCAAAGATTGCCATCTTGCTGTGGAAAGGTGACTGTGGGTTCTCAGAGGGAGCCCCCAGAGGGGCTTCTTGCACCTCAATATTGCGCACAGCTGCAGGCATTTGCGGACCTCTGCTCCCCAGCTAGCTGACATTTTGTCTGCCAGTTGGTTCCCAAGAGTGGCTAGTGCGCCTTGAAATACTGGGGCTGCAGACGGAGTGGACTTTATTTGGGCCTAGAAGTGTCTTCGGGAATCCTTTGTGAGAAAGGCATAATGGACAGTGCGGCTCTCAAGAAGACAGCGTAGTTGCACACTCAGCCTGGGGGCTAGCTTATTGGCGAAAGGGCTCCTGAAGGCGGGTCAAGTACATTTTGTAAAACACGTATCATGTATATTTATATACGTAAGCGATCGAGGCTCCGTTTACTCTTGAGCTGGAGGCTTCCGGGGGCACCTTTGCTAGTGGGGCAGTACCTCTTCCAGTGCCATTCTAAGCAGCGGCAAGAAGCTGCGCAACAAAGTCCTTTATGATCTTTGGTAGGAGCTACTTCACCTTGGATTTGCCCCCCTGTGTGTCTTCCAGAGGCGGTGCCTCAGGGGACCCCTTAAAAGTTCCTTAGAAAGTTGTGTGGTGATGAGTGCATGCAGCAGCACCAGCAACACAAAAATATACACTGGGGCGAAACTGCCCCAAAAGTGTCCGCTTACAAGCGAACGCGTGCAAACGCATTTGCAAATCCGCGCAGCGGCTCCACGGTATTCGCATGCAAACAAACACATGCATGCAGGCCTACCTTCGCGTGCACGCACTTGCATGCAGCTGCATGCTCGCCGCAACTGTAGTTTCCTGGCTTTTGTAATCAACCCTCAATTCGCTACTCCCTCGTACACATCCACAAGGGATATGCTTTGCGTCACTAGCAAGCAGCAGTTACTAGTTCTTGAGCTGTCTAAGGTCACCACTTGAAAGTCAGGGCAGGGGACTGCGGGTTCTGCTGCAGCAGGTGCTCTGCAGCTGCGTATGCGCGGGAGGGCTCCTCAAGAGGAGAGCCATAGCTGTGTCTGCTGCTCTACGGAGTAGAGTGGGAGTACTGGGTCCCTTCGGGGCCCCAGATGTGTATCTCCACATTCCACATAGTAGCAGCTGCACTCGCTGCAGCTGTCGCTGCTGCTGCTGCTGCTGCTTCGCCGTGAACTCTCTAATGTACAGCGCCGCAGCCTGCAGCAAAATGGCTGATAGTGTAAACTGCGGAGGAGATCCTTCACCTTGCTGCCGGCCCGAGTGATGCTTCTGTTGCTGCAATGGGCAGGAAAAGGGATAACTGCTCAGATTTACGGCGGGCGGGGCTGCGCGTAAGGCCCGCTTAATACATAGCAGCAAATTGCCTCGCTGCGGCTTTGCACCGATCGCGTCTTCGAGCTGCTCCAGGATCTGCTGCTGCAGTAGCAGTAGCAGCAGGGGCTGAATGCAAAACTCTTCAAAAAGCGCTGTTGCTGCGTCTACTCGTTGGGGTCGGCTGCCGCTGGGCGCTCTTCGGCTACTGCTGCTGCAGTTGCTGCTCCTGCTGCTATCCTCGTTTAGAAAGGAGCAACAGAGCAGACTGCACCAAACCAGCAGCAGCATACAAGGAGGGGACAAAGTGTTTTCATTTTGCTGCTCTTTTAGTTTCTGCTCCAGAAGTAGCTGTTCCAAGGAGCTCTCACTGTGCTGCTGCTGCTGCAGCTCGGTATACAACTGAGTCTCCATCAGGTAGAGGCCCCGCATCAGATCCACAGCGCGGGATGCATCGCCCTGATTGCAACAAGCCGCAGCAAGTGACAGATACGGATGGTTTGCTGCCTTCTGCAGCAGCCGAAAAACTGCCTCCGTTTCTCCCCCTGCGCTAAACGCCAAGCTCCCGGCTTCTGCGGCCGGTGCTGCTGCTGATGCTGCTGCATCAGTTGCTGTTGCTGTTGCTGCTGCTGCTGCATCGATAGGGGACGGAAGAGATGCCATCTGCAGCAAAGCGACTGTGACAGACAGACATTGGCTCCCCCGTGTTTGGTGCAGTGCCTCCTGGTGCAGTTCCTTCCGCGGGGCCTCCACTTCTTGCCGACGTCGCTGATGAAGGCCAGCAGCTGCAAGGCAGACTGAGGGTGAAATTCCAGCTTTGGTGCGCGTTGCTGCCACTGTTTGCTGCTGCTGCTGCTGCCTTAGAAAAGTTCCTAGCTGGGGTCGTGCGCGCCTCAGAAGTCGCGCCGTCGCCGCTGCTGCTGCGCTTTCGGCAGCAGCAGCGGCACCAGCAGACAGTGGCGTGCAGCAGCAGCAGCCGCGGCTGCAGAGCTGCCGATGGATTCGAGGGTCACCCAAGTGCCCTTCCAGGGGGCCGTCAAAGAGGCTCATATCCTCCTCTGCCGCTGAGTCCTCAGCTGCGGCAGCCTGCTGTTGCCCTGTACCGTTTTCCGTTTCTTCTGTCAAGCTGCTGCTGTTGCTGCTCACGCAGCTGCTGCTGGTGGCCCTGACAGCTCCTTGGAGACTCTCGGGAGGTCCTGGTGCAAGCAGCAGCGCAGAGGCTTTTGCAGCTGCATCAGTTGCTTCAGGAGCATCGGCAACTGCTGCAGATGACGTTGCTACTGCTGCTGCTGCCTTTGCTGTTGCTGCTCCTGCAGCTGGTGCCACTGAGTCTTTCGGGACTTGCTGCACTGACGGCTCTGGCGAATCAGCTTGTGGACGGAATCCTGGTGCCTCTGTCTCTAATGCTGCTGCTGCTGCTGCCAGATCTGGTGCATCCTGGCCACAGCTTTGAACTTGCTCAGGATTGAAGACAGGACACTCGTTGTGCCCGGGCACTACAAGCAGGGAAGAACAGCTGCTTGCTGCTGCTGCTGACGCTGCTGCTGCTGACGCTACTACTGCTGCTGCTGCTTGTGCATCAAGTGTAGCTGTGGTTTGTGTGGCTGACGGGGACTGCACAGACGAATGGCCCTGGCTGTACTTCCCTGCCCCCCAGGGGCTGTGGCGGAAAGCCCCCCTTTCAGTGAGTCCACACGCTGTATCAGAAGCCCTACGAGCCCCAGCTGCTGTTCTTGATGTTGCTGCAGTTGTTGCAGTTTCTGTTCCTGCAGCGGCAGATTGATTTTCAGGTGTGCAGCTGGCTAGGAGCACGACAGGTGCAGCAGCAGAAGCAGGCACAACTGATGCAGGGCCTCCTTGAGGGCTATGCGGCCTCGTATCTCCCCCCTCAGGTGATGTTTCAGCAGCAGCTGAAGCTGTTGCTGCTACGAATGCTGCTGCTGCATTCGGAGAAGCAGCAGGCTCTGTTGCAAGCTGCTTTGGTTCTGTTGCTGTAGATGTGGCTGCTGCTGACCGATCTTCATCAACGTCCATGTGCTGAGAAGGCTGCTCGGGCCCTTGCTGCAACAGCTTCATTTGCTGTTGCAGAGATGTAAAACTGAGCCCGCTACTATCCCTGTTGCCGCCCTCCGTTGCAGCAGCAGTAGGGTCTTTTGCAACACCTGCTGCAGCTGCCGTTTGCTCTACCGCTGCAGAAGCAAGCTCTGCTGTAGTGGCAGTGGTCGCTACCGAAATGGCTTTTGGCCGGTCCGCAGGCGCAGCTTCTAGCGCAGCAGTTGCTGCTGCTGTTGCTGTTGCTGCTATCGCTGCTGCTGCTGTCACTGCTGCTGCTGTCGCTGCCAAAGGCGCGGATAAGCCCTTTGTTGCCCCTGCACTGCCTGATGCAGCTTCGGGCGTGTCCTTATCTTCGTGCTCTGCTGCTGCAGCAGCGGTCCTCTTTCTCTGGATAGCAGCAGCAGAGTCGGCTGCTGCGGCATCCGCAGTAAGTGAGCTATACAGATCTCCAGCGAGGCGCTTTCGCTGGGGGAGAGGGCAGTCCGCAGCGACGGGCCCCCGCTTGAGGGCTTTGCGTTCTGCTGTTGCTGCTGCTGCGGCTCTTCGTGCTGCTATGGCTGTTGACGCTGCTGAAGCTGCGTCCGCACGTCTCGTTACAGTGGCTGCGGGAAAACGGTGGCTGCAGGGTGTCGCGACACCAGCAGCCGCTGCTCTTCTTACCGCTGCGGCTTCTGCGCTTTTTGCTGCTGCTGAAGTTGCTGCTGCTGTTGCTGGTGACGCTCTCACTGCTACAGGCCCCATTTCTGCTGCTGCTGAAGACGCTGCCGTCCTTGTTGCTACTGACGCAGCTGCTGCTTCTGCTAGAGGCCTCGGTTGGAGCTGCTGCTGCAGCAACGGGAGGCTCGAGACAGATCGACTTCGCCTACCTGGAACCCTCCAAAAGGCCCTCTGGGGCCCTCGTCGCACTCCCGCCGCCGTCACTACTGCGGCGGACTGCTGTGGCCGCTGAAGCATTGCAGCAGCAGGCAAGTTGGGGGTGGAGACCGACCTCCTGGCTCGAGCTGCAGTTGCTGCTCTTGCTGCTCGTGCAGCAGCAGCAGCAGCAGATGCTGCTGCTGCTGCTACTGCTGCTGCTGATATTTTTGTTGGACGGCGCAGTAGGCTTCTGGTAGTACTTCGTGGCACGAAAGCTGCGTGGCGCTGCTCCTCTTGGTGGTGCACTGATTGCCGCTGACGCTGTTGTAGCTGTTGCGTCTGTGGCTGCTGCTGCTGCTGTACCTCTTCCTGCCGCAGCAACCGCTCCTGTTGCTCTCGCGTCCTCTGTTGCTGTGATTGCTGCTTGAGTGGACTGTGGTGGGACAATTCTGCTGCAGGCGCAGCCGCTTCAAGTGCTGCAGCTGTTGCTGTTGGTGCTATTGTTTCTCCCTGTGCTGCTGCTGCTGCCGGCTCAGGTACTGTCAGCGCTGCTGATGCAGGCTCCAGCTCTGCCAATGGCTCTTCCGCTGCTGCTTCTGCAGCTTCCGCCTCCACAGCTGCTATTGCTGTAACTTCTACTGTAACTGCTGCTTCTTCAGCTTCCGCTCCTGTAGCTGCTATTGCTGTAGCTGCTGCGGCAGCTGCTGCTCCTGCAGGTTCCGCTTTTGAAGCTGCTGCTGCTGTAGCTGCTGCTGGTATAGCTGCTGGTGTAGCTGCTGCTGGTGTAGCTCCTGCTGCTGTAGCTGCTGCTGCTGTACCTGCTGCTGCTGTACCTGCTGCTGCTGTAGTTGCTGCTGTAGCTGCTGCTGTTGTAGCTGCTGTTGCGGCTGTCATTTCTGCCTCTGTAACTGCAACTGAAGTGGGTGCTGCTGCAGCTGCCACTCCTGCAGCTTCTGCTCCTGTAGCTGTCACTGCTGTGGCTGCTGCCGGAGCTGCTGCTTCTCCCGGAGCTTCTGCTCCGGTAGCCGCTGCTGCTGGAGATTCCGCTGCAGCTGCTACTTCTGCAGCTTCTGCTCCTGTAGCCGCTACTGGTGTACATCCTGCTGCAGCTGCAGCCTCCCCAACTGGTACGGCTGCAGCAGTAGCTCCAGCTGCACTACGTTTCGTTTCCGAGGTAGCAGCTGCTGTTTTCCCGAAAGCAGCACTCGATGTAGAAACTTGTAATTTCTGCAGATCTGTAGCTGCAGCCCTATCAGCTACTACAGAGCCTGCAACCGCGTGTTGCGGTAGAGGGTCTGCTGTTGCAGCTGCGGCAGCAGCAGCTGCTGCTGCTGTTGCTGCTGCGGTCGCTCGCTGCAGAGTTGCTGCCTCTACCGCCGCTTCTGGTGTGTCCGCGGGGGACATCCACAGGGAAGCCGCGGCAGGCTCAGCAGCAGCAGGACCTGCAGCACCTGCTACAGCAGCAGGAGAGGCGGCTGCTGCGGTAGCCGGGCTCCGCAGCAGGTTGACCAGACGCCCCCGCAGCAGCAGCGGCGTCCCCTCTTCTGACCGACGAGCCCCAAAAGCAGGTGTGTGCGTTATTGCTTGAGGCTCGTGAGCCCCTACAAACAGGGGCTGCTGCTCATCCAGTTCCACTTGCTGCTCCTGCTGCTGTTCGGGAACAGCAGCCGGGAAGCTGCGGCAGACGCTTCCGGGGCCCAGAGAAGAGGGAGAGCTATGTAGGGCCTCGGAGGCCTTCAGTTCTGTCTGCGGCTCTGCGGGCAAAGAATGCACCTGCCGCAGTTCTGGTGCTGCTGCTGCGGCTTCAGTCACTGCTGCTGTTGCTGCTGCTGCTGCTTCGGACACCGGTGCTTCCGGCGCTCCTTCTGCGGCTTGTGAGGGCGGCGCTGTGATGCTGCTCACGTAGCTGAAAGGAGATAGAGGACTGAGACACTCAGATGGAGAAGAAGCCAAAAATTCTACAGTGCGCCGCCCAGCGAACAGAGGGCTACTCGTGGGCGGCGCGTGAGTCTCTAGGGTGACCCCCTCTGCAGGCCTTTCAGGTGTCTCTGCTGCTGCTGGTGCTGCTGATACTGCTGCTCTTGTTGCTGCTGATGTTGTTGCGGGCGCTAGCGATGTAGCTGGTGCTGCTGGCGACGGGACTGAAGCAACGGTTGGTGCCCTCGCCCTGCTACTGCCGCTGCCACTGCGGAGGCGGGGAGGCCCTGCCTCAGCAATGGTCCTAAAGAAGGCCCGGGCTGCGGACCGGGAGAAAGCTGAACCCCTGTGCCCCCTGTAAGACGCTGAGCGTGCGCTTCTGCTGTAGCCGAAGGGGCCTCTTTGGGGGGCCCTGGCTGGTGGTGTGCATGAGAAGGAACCGGCATACACAGCGCCTCGAGGGCCCCCTGGAAGAGCCGTGTAGTGAGCCGCAGAAGAGGGAGGGGTCTCTGCTGCAGCTGCTCCCTTTGCTCTTTCATCTGCAACAGGGGAGGGCGCTGCTGGGACCCCTTCGCGCGGTGGTGAGGGCATGATGCCGGGCCCCTCCAGTTTCTGTTGAGGGACCCGCGGCTTTTCAAAATTCAACTAATGAAACATCTACGCTCATACAATACACTCGCAGCAACCGCAGCAGCGGCAGCAGCAGCGGCGCCAGGTGGGGTTGTTGTTTGCACGGTGGGCACAAGCCCCTTCTGCCAGCAAAGGGCCCCCCGGGCCCCATTATTTAGAACAAGATGTTGAATTCAAGGTTTTTTGTCTAAATTTCCTGATTTCCCCAGACGCGTACTGCGGATCCGTCGGCAGTTGCTCTCAATATAACTGTTGCTCCACTGACGAAGGCAAAAAGTGCCCGAGGCCCGTTCTGTCAGTCGGACTTCAGTCGACCAGAGCTCTACATGGACAACGTATTGAAAAATAATAAATTAGTCAACTAAGATTTTATTCGGAAGCTTTTGTTGTTTTACTTTCTCCTTTATTGGCAGGGTATCTTCAGACGAGGGTCTCAGCGAGCTTGCATCGCTGTCGCCTGTCGCCAGTGGGCCCCCCAAGGAGTGTCTGTCTATTTGCGTAAAGCTCGCCAGAGAAACGGTGTAGCCCTGCTTCAAAACATTTTTCATTGTTTTGCCTGGCCTTTGCTTGTCTCAAGATCTTTCCCTTTCCCCCAACAGGCTAGGAGCCCCGCCGACAGCGCCTGCTTACGCCGCCTACACAGCGTGGAGGCCCTCCCCGAGGGCCTGTCCCTTTTCCTAGGACTCCCCGGCTGCTTGTCTCTCTCCTGAGCCTATAAAATGGCGTCCCAGTCTGCTGTCGAAGCTGGGGTCTCCAGAGAGGCCCCTGACTTGTGTCCGGAGAAGTCAGTATGACCCCCTGCAGGACCTGCCTAGGCTTCCCCTTCAGCTTGCAAAGGACTGGCCCTCAACGGAATTCTGGGGGCCCCTCTGACTTGCCTAGGCCCCTAAGATTGCTGTGGCTGAAACACCTCTTTGCTTTGTCTGCAGTTTGACTCCAGCTGAAATCGTTGACAAGATAATGGAATTGCAAGAAGAGCTCTCGGGTTCGGCCTTTGGTGCCTCTTTTTCTGCTGCGGCCCTATATGCTGCTTCTTTTGCTGCCGATGTTGCTGTTGTTGCTGCCGTTTTTGAGGAGGCTTCCACTCTCGGTGCTGCTGTTTCTGCTTTCCCTGGCCGTGCTTTGAGTGCTGCCTCCCGCTGCTTCTAGTTTTGCTGCTGCTGGCACTAGAGGCCTCCGATGCTGGCGTTGTTGCTTATCCTATTCCAAAATTAGGGGCAGGAAAGGCCGAAAGAGCCGAACAGGGCCCCAGTTAACTGCGTAGAATTCATCAGCCTGCTGCTGCGGCTGCTGCTATTTGTCGCCACTACTGCTGCTTCAGATTTGTCCTACCAAGTGGAAGCTGTTCGCCTCTCCAACTCTACTTTGAAGCAGGAGAACGAGGGGCTGCAGCAAAAGATCAACATCCTCAAGCAGCAGTTGGGTTCTGCGCCACAGCAGAAGCAGCAGGACCTCCAGCAACAGGAGGAACTCCAGCAGCGGCAGGACCCCCAGCAACAGCAGCAGCAGGATCTACAGCAGCAGCGACAGCAGCAGCGCGACCTCCCGCAGCAGCACCAGCAGGATCTCCAGCAAGAGCAACAACAGCAACAGGATCTCCACAAGCAGCAACAGCAGCAAGCGGCATCCGCCAGCGCGAAAGAAAAGCCCGCATGTGCTGCTGCCCCAGTAGAGGCCGCACAGGCAGAGTCTAATGCCGAAGCCTCTTCCCCTGCACTGGAAGAAAAGAAACATCTCTCTCCGGCGAAAGCAGCAGGAGAGGAGCCCAGTGCCGGGGCATCTGCTTAGTGCGGCTTCCTGCGGTCGCCTTAAGATTTATTGGGAAGTTGTAGAGCTGCAGCGTAAACTACGTTTTAGGGTTACCTAAGGGCCTCCCCTGCACAGTGTAGAAGGGCTAAAGAGCCTATCGCACGAGCAAGATACTGAGGCCAACTAGAGGGGCCCCAGGGGCTGCTCGGGGCCCTTCGGGGCTGCAGTTGCCAGAAAGAACTTTTCCATTTCTTTTTTTCCCGCGCACTGGAACATGCGGCGATTGAAACGAAACAATGAAGTTGTGTACACTGCAGGGACCCCTTTAATGTCTGATTTACTGTAGGGGACCCCCACAAGCCCCGACTCGGGGGATGTCTCTAGCTGGGGCTGGGGAGCTCGGGCGCACATGACAAACTTCAATAGCGCATACGAGCCCCTTAACAGATTGCTAGGGGCCCCCAGAGGAAATCAGAGGGGGCCCTTTGAATACTTCCGCGCAAGCCGCTAGATGGCGTCCAGCGCCTCCACGCTGGCGTAGGTGATACGGGTAGGCTCTAGGGCCCCCCTGAATCACGGCGCCCTGAGAGGGGCCCTTTAGGGCTTTCCTTTTCCTTGGTTGCCCGCTCGGCGAGTCCAAGAAGTGCAACAGGAGACACTGCTATAGGGCCTCTCCAAAGTCGCCGCAGGGCGCGCCCAGGTACGCCCTGCAGCAAATCACGCGACCCGGGCGCCCGCTTTAGTTTGACCCAAACAACATGCCTCCGTCTATAGGAATGACTTTGCCCGTTATGTATCCCGCCTGATCCGAGGCAAGGAAAGCTGCCAAGTCCGCAACCTGAAGAACACAGAGGCACGGGGGGCGACACACTTTGGGGAATACTTAACTATGCAAGAAGGCACTTTCTATATATGCTTATGAGTGTATGTTTATGCATATGTATAGCCAGCCAGTGCCCCGCTAGCAGCGTAAACCCACAAAAGAACGAATAGAAACGAACACAAGAGTCGGCACTAGACCAGAAGGGCAAAGATAGGAAGAACAACGGCGGCAAGGACTCGCAAGAAAAAATGGAGAAACAAGAAAAGGGAAGCTATCGAAGGCAAGCAGTTGCGCGGGACAAAAACTGCACAGAAAAAAAGGCGCAGAGAAAACGTTGGCAAAAACAAAGGCAAAAGATGCTCTGAGATGACGAAGTGCGCACTTCCTGCTGGGTCCCGAAGCGGCCCGCGGGAATGCTTGCCAGGGCGCCGGCCTGAAGGGCACAGGAAAAAAAATTAGTAGCAGAGAGTGAAGAGTCCGCGAGAGATAGTACAAATTAGACGAAGACGGAGCAAAACGCAAGGCAACAAAAAGGCAGCACTCCCTAGTTCACATTACCAGGGCCGAATCCGCTTCTTTCTACGCAAACGGAAAAGGCTGCACAATGCGTTTCATTGCTTGCTTTTCCTGCTAATATCTGCCCTCGCCATTAAACAACTCCTCGCAAAAGACCTAATTGCCTAAAACGTGACTTAGAGCCCACAGCGCCCGTCCTGAACCCCACGTAAGCCCCTGAGCCCATAGGATAAAGGGCAGGAGAGCGAAATTCCTCACCTTGGCGGCCTCCGTCATTTTGTCGGTCATCAAGGACTTGATGAAGCCAGGGGCAATGGCATTGACCGTCACATTCCGGTTTGCGTATTCTTTCGCAAGCGACTTGGTGAGGCCAATCAGCCCCGCCTTAGACGCCGCGTAGTTCGCCTGCCCCGGGTTACCGCCCACGCCCACCACCGAGGACATGTTGATTATGCGGCCGAACCTGCGGCATCGAGCAGGGGCGGGAAAGCGGGTTGAGGTGAGGGAAATGAAAAAAAAAATAAAAGGCACTGGAGTAACGCGAAGGCAGAAAAGAAACAAACGCACGCACCATGATGACTGCTACTCCAACAGGTACAAAAATTTTTAACCGGTCAAGTACTTACACGGGAAATCAATTTAGTACAGTATCATTAGATATGTGGAGTGCTTCAAGTTGTATTTTCTTATTTATTCTACGGCAGGCAGATAAATAAACAGGGCAGATAGCCAAGAGGACAAACAAAGAAGGCTTTCTAAACTTGTGACGAGATGGCGCAAAGCCCCGTTGTAGCGGTCAGGCAGCACCTGTTTTTCGTCATTTGTTTGATGAGCGGGAGCGAAAAGTAAAAGGCGGAGTTCAAGTTGGTGTTGATGACATCTGTCCATTCGTTATCCTTCATTCGAATGAACAAGTTGTCCCGGGTAATGCCCGCATTGTTCACCAAAATGTCTATTTTCTTGTGCTTCTCCAGCAAAGACGCACACAGGTCCGACACCGAACGGCTGTCCGCCACGTCCACCCCGTAGCCTTCGCTGGCAGCGCCCAGCGCCCGCACTTCCGCAGCAGCAGCATCGCATGCAGCCTGAGCCAGTGGCCGCAAACTTGGGACATTGCATGCCTCACTCTTGGGGCTGGCCCAGCCGCTGTGCGCCCGGGGGCCACCCAATTAAACACCGAAGTCGACACTTCTACGACCAAGTTCTACGCCTACGGCTCAGTGAACTGTTCAACTCAAAGCTCAACTGCCAGCCCTCCGCAACATATCCTAATTGTATCTGGCAGCTTTAAACACTCGCGCCCGTCGAATTCGCACCTAAGCTGTTAGCTCTGCTTTGATACCCCTAAGCCCCTGGGATATCAGGCCCTGCTTCGATACCCCCAACCCCCCAGCCCCAAAGCGCCGTGTCTGCAGCCTGACTTGGTCCCTGGCGACGCAAATAATCGTCTCTACTCCTCCTTTCGCGAAGGTTTTCGCTATGGCGAGGCCAATGCCTCTGCTGGCTCCGGTGATGAGGGCCACGCGCCCCTCTCCCTCCCCGCCGCCGTTGGGGCCCCCGCCATAGGTTAGGGGGTAGGCGAAGCAGCGGGTGCCCTCGCTGCGTGCTGCTGCTGAGGCCGCGTCAGCTGCTGCTGCTGCAGACGGGGTGGCGGGAGTCAGCTGCGGGGTTGTGCGTAGTGACGGCGGAAGAGTCACTTCCGGCTGAGACGAACACACGCAGGCAAAAGCACGCTAAGGTTTAAGGTTTGGGGCCTCCTGCGGGGCGAAAGGGCTCCAGGGTACAGGGGTACGGCCCACTGACCGAGCTGCTGGGCAAGGGGCGAGAAAGGAACCCCAGGGTCTGCCGGGGCAGATGCCGGGACCCCTCAGCTCTGTCTCCCGAGAAAAGGGTCAAACAAAGCCCCCCAAGAGCCAGTGACAGCATCCGCATCTTGGCGAGGGTCCAGCTATGCGATCTGGGGAAGCGAATTACAGGTTTCGGGCCTGCAAATGAGTGCCCAGCGTCGAGGACTGACTGCTCAGGGTTGATGACACCCAGGAGAGACAGGCACGGCGCCAGCCAGCCTCCACAGAAGCCTGAAAGAAGCAGTGCTTGTTATAAAGCCCTAAAACACGGCCACACCTTGGCTTTAAGGCTCAAGGGGTTAATGGTTTATTCTCACTGTCTGCAGCGGCAGACTGTCCCGGGCTGCTATGTCGCATGTCGGCGTCAAGGAGAGGGGGGCGTAGCGCGTAGGCACAGAAGTTGTTCGCTGATGCTTGCTCTTGTCTTTTTGTTTTTTCTAGTAAATACAGCTCAAATTAATAGAATTATTTAACAGGTGCATTGAAGAGTGCCAATTAGCAGAAGGTTGATCAATACAGATGCCATAGCAACAGCTACTGCAGACCAGCTGTCTTGCATCCAGTGATGCGCTCCTTGGAATTACTGCTAAGATTTGCTACCTTTTCACCAATGAACTACTCAAAATTCCTATTGAATAAATTCATTATGACGCACGCAAACACAGAAAGTTTCATTTCGGGCTCATTTCACCGGCACTCGACCCCACCACGAGCCGCCAATCCCGGAAGACAAAGTCTGCACAAAACTATGTATATTGAAACTGGCTATCCACAGGAATGCAAATCTGGCTACTTGCCTCTGAATGCAGCTGCCTGAGGTTACTTGCACCTTTTTGTAGCCACCAACAGCATCTAGGGCCTCAGATGCGGCCTCAACACCGTTGCCTACTCCTACTTTTGGGGACGCAGCAAACGCTCTTTCTTGCTAATCACTTCCAACTACAGGATTCATGCGCTGCAGCGCCGTCCTCCACGCCTGCACAACTTGTTCCAAACTACAAACGGCAACGTCACCTTACTCAGATATAATGTCCCCTCCTCACAAGGCCTAGTGACTCCAGCAAGCGGAAAGCCGCTTAAGGGGCCTCCGAGGGCACTTCTGTCCCCTATTATCTAGCCTATCACCTCAACTAGCGTGTTAGGCACTGCATCTTGTTCGCACTTTTCATCTGTTCACTTCCACCTATTTATTCATGGCTGTGATCTTGCACTCCATATACACTTCAGTGAGAGTCTCAACCCCCAGTTCCGCACAGTAGCGAGACCACAACAGGCCTGGGGGCCCACAGATCCATACTCTGTACCTTAGCAACCCTAAATTGTTTCAGCTCTCAAAGACAGCTACAATTGTGAGAAGTGCCCCAGCGGTGGCTTGAACACCGCCAAGGCCGCGCATGCGCTGGAGTCAACAGCAGCATCGAGGTCAAGACAGGAATGCGGCAGCTTGAAACGCAAATAGATGTAACAAGCCCTAGATCTGAGCTCTGCCTAAGGTGAGAAAAATGGTTCTTCAGGCCGCAGTGCAGATCCTCACCGCTTCCTCTGCTGCTGCCTCCGAAGACACTTCATCTTCTGCCCCTCTATGATTTGGGGGCCCCACAACGACGACCAGATCTCCCTGCCCCTTTATAAATCCTTCTGCCCTGGCTCCTCTCTTAGCAGCATCCACCCAACCCTCGTCCATGTCCCCGTCTGACTGCCGTAGCCCCTCTTTGACTTTAGAAATCTCTTCTGGACCCTGTGGGCGAGGCCCCAAGAAGATAGGATGGACTCCCCAGTAGAGCTGAAGCCTCCTGGCTGCCTTTAGGTCTTCCGTAGCCGCCACAATAGGAGCCTTTGGCCTCAAGGAGGAGAGATACGGCGCCCCTCGACTGTCTTTGGTGTTGAGCAAAATAGCCTTTGCAGCAGACACACGCGCCATCATCTCTGCGCCCACAGCGAGGGCCTCAGTGGTCACTTCGGGCTCAGGCCCCCCTTCGCCTCCTTCAGATGATGCCTCCAGGGGCCCAGCGGGGCCCTCTTGCCTCCCCTCCTCCTGTTTCGAAGGAGTCCCCCATGAGTGGGTGCCTGCTTCTGCTGCTGCAGCGGCAAACACCGTTGCTGCCTGTGGGGACTTGAGAGTGTTGAGGGCCCAGTAGTTCGCGTCTGCCTCAGTCTGCTGGATGATGCTGTGCTGCATGCGAGCTATATGGGGTCCCCTGCTGCTGGCTGCGGTTTCGCCTGAGAGCATAACTGCAGCGGCGCCGCTCATCACAGCCGCAGCAACATCTGCTGCCTCTGCTCTTGAGGGCAGGGGATTTGTCATCATTGTCTCCAGCATCTGCGTGGCCACCACCACGGGCTTCCCCGCCTGTCTCCCCGCTGCTGTTATGTCCCTTTGAGCCTTGGGCACAAACTCAGAGTTCAGCTCCAAGCCCAAATCCCCCCGCGCCACCATCAGGCCGTCTGCTGCTGCTGCTATGGCTCCCAGCTGCTGCAGTGCCCCAGCCCTTTCGATCTTTGCCATTATCAGCGGGGGCACGCAGGGAGGCCCCACGCAGCCCACAGTACCTAGTGAGGATGGGGCAGTTGCCCTGCCGGGGGCCTCTGGAATGGGCCCTGCGAAGGCCCGCGGGATATCCGCTTCGGGGGCCCCTTGGGGGCCCCCCTCAAGGGCGTTGGCTTGCGCTGTGATCACCCTTCGGAGTTTGTGGATATCTGCTGCGGACTGCACAAAGGAAAGGGCTATCCAGTCAACGCCCCACTCCGTGACCATTGCTGCTATTTGTTCGTCTCTCTTAGTCAAAGCAGAAACAGGTACATATGTGTCCGGCAAAGAGACCCCCTTTTTGCTCGATATGGGGCCCCCTGTCTCCACCACACAGAGGACCCACGCATTGTCCTGCGAGGGACCCGAGCTGCTGTCACCAGCCCCCTCTTCCTCCTCTTCTCCCTGCTGCTGCACGTGCTGCTGCTGCTGCATGTGTTGCAGCCGCTGCTGAAGGAAAGGCGAGAGCTCAACTACCCTTAGCCGTACCTTGCCGTCGTCTATTAGTACTCTGTGTCCGACCCTAAGGGCTCCCAGTACCCACTTCTGCTGCAGTGGGCCCCTCTGGGGGCCCCCTGGCATCACACTTGCGTCTAGTATGAACTTCTGGCCCTTGACTAGCGTTACCTCATCCGGGTCAAAGACGGAGAGGCGCAGCTTGGGACCTGGAAGGTCCGCGAGGACGCCTATGGGCGTTTGGTACTTGTGCTCTATTTCCCGAATGTACTTGTACTGCTGGTACTTCTCGCTAAACAAGCCATGGGAGAAGTTCAGGCGAAATACATCCACACCAGACAAAAATAAGTCTTCTATCTGCAGGCCAATGGCAAGCACGCACCCCCAACCTAACCTGAATCGAAATCTCAAACCCCAAACCCTCAGCACGGTGTTCTGGGGCAGCTCTGCGGCCTCTGCCAGCAGCTGCACAGCGCCATGCGATGCAGCGGTAGAGGGCTCGTGGCTCAGCTTATTGGGGTCTGGGGTTTCCTCACCTGGTGCTTCTCCCATGAGGCGGGCCCTATGGTGGCTATTTGCTTAGTTCGAGTGAACACGCGGCGCAGCGGGACCTCTTTTTCTGCTGCTACTGCTGCTGCTGCTGCTGGGGCAGTGCGCACTGCAGCACCTGTGTCAGCCTGGGCTACAGCTGCAAGAGTGCCTAGCTCCCGGGACCTCAGGGAGGCTAGGATGGGGCCCCTCAAGGGGGCCCCCCGTAGGCCTCGTGAGCACCGTATCCCCCGGGCTGCAAGCAAGAGAGCTTGCGCTCCCTCTTTTGCGGCCATGTTGGCAACAAATGGATTTGCTGCTGCTGCTGCAGTCGCTGCTGCTGCTTGCAGCTCCCGCTGCTGCAGGTGGCCCGAAGGGCAGGAAGATGCCCGAAGAAATGCCGGCGAGAAGTCCTGAGGGGCCTTCGATAAGGCCAAGGACAAATTTAAAAATAAATCACAGAAAAATACAACACAAGCGAGCAACTGTAACACATAATGAGCCATCTCGCACGCATTGGGCCTCCTGCTGCTGCTGCTGCGGATGCGGCTGTCTCCGTCCCTTCGCCTTTCTTGTTCCTAAAGTGCGGCGCAAGATCAAACGAAAAACGAGAAGAAGTATACGAAATACATCTTTGAAAGCGGCGGCAGCTGCCGCTGCGGCTGCTACTTTGACTGTTGCCCTCATCGATCTGTCGATTGTGGGGGGCTTAGGCGGGTATGGGGGTGACCCTCTTTCATTTGAAACTCAAGAATAAATTTCAAGAGCAAGCTTTATTTTCAAGCTATATTGGCCCTGGAAATAGTGCAAAGGAATGAGCCTTGACCGGGGAAGCTGCTAAATGCTTGGGGCAACATTAAGCAGTGTCATGTGGGCGCTCTTGTCTTCTGACACTTATTAACATCTAGTTCAACGAACACATGATAGCGTCTTTACAATTCACTGATAGTCTACACACATGGAGTGGTTTACGAGTAACTCATTAAATATGTGAATAACACTATGTAACCGTTCCAGCGAATACAGAACTAGATCTTGGACATTTATTTAGGATCCGCGCACATGAAATTGTTCGCAACTAGCTGATTGCTCGCAACTAGCTGATTGAATGTCAAGAGGACACTTGTGCGGCTGTGTCTTCCATTTACTTGACAGATTCAATGCTGCTTCTCAGAGTGGTCCACAAGGGCGCCGTGGGTACTCTAGACCATTTTCGTCTATTCCACCGTTTATCTAGGGGAACAAATACATAGTAGACATGCATTCATCATCCCCCATTTGTTTTGGCTGGTATTTACAAAATATGTCCAAATGCCTATCCATGTATGCCTCCCCAGTCTAGTTCTGGGCCGCAAAACTATACGGAGGCATTCAAGTGCATGTAACTTCAGGACACTGCAGCTGCCGTTGGGGCCCCTCGCTGGCATGAGGCCCTGCTTGGAGCATGACTGAGGGCCTTAAAAGGGGAACAGAGAGGATCTTCGCGCAGTGGAATGCCTCAAGAGCCTCCGCCAGAAGGGTACTTTGCCAGGCGGGGCTCCTGGTAGCGTCAATAGACTTGAATGAAGGCCTCCTAGCTAGTGGAATAGGCAGGATCTCATCTATTTGCGCGTGAGGGGTCAAAGTCAGCGGCGGTGAAACCCTCTCTTCCCCAGTTTTAGGCTGGATGTGGACTTCCAGGCAAATCGCCTAAGCAAAAAAGCACACTTCGGCTGACTCTTCTGCCGCTCCTCTACTGTTGAATCCGCCAAGACTGTTGCTGTTTTTGCCTTTAAAATTGCCACTGCTGCTTCTTTTCTGCATATTCAGACGCCGGGCTCTTATGTTGCAGCATTCGTGGCTTTCGAAGCTACAGCAGAGACAGCAACAGAGCCGGCAGTGGCAGGTGCCACTGTCGAGTGTCAAGTGTCGAAGTGTTGAGAACTTACGCTGCCCTGTAGTAGGCGTCTCTGGCACTTTGTCCCGCAATGGAATCGCCAGACGTTTCCTGGGGCCCCACAGCAACAGCAGCAGTCGCACCAGATATTATTTCAGTTCTAACAGCTATGGGTATGACAGAAAGCGTCGGAAAATGCTATGAGGCAGAAGATGCAGCACTTGCAGCACTAGCTGCAGCAACAGCGAAAGAGAAGGCGACGCAGCCAGGCCAGCAGCCGTATCGCCTCGCTTCCTCACCGAATCGCCTACTGCAGCAGCGGAGGCAGAAACAAGGCTACCAGTAGCGGCTGCTGCAGCAGGAGAAGTGGCAGCGGCAACTGAGCTTCCTTTGGGCCTCGAGGTATGTGCCGTGACAACAGCCTCCGGCAGTCCAGCGTATGTTCTTTCATACCTTCACCCACACGTCAGCAGAAGACAAGAGGTCGTTATGTCATCTTTAAGAGAAATTCAAGTGGCTAGAAAACAGTAGACATGGCAGCAGGTGGCCGTGAACTGCATGTCTTTCAGAGGGCTTTATGCTCTTTTGGCTGCTTTATAGTGATTGCGTTGCGCTTCCAAGGAAGTATTGGTTTGTGATATATCTATTCGGAATTCCGGGTAAAAGTCACTTTGTGCATTCTTAATGTGCGTACTACTTTTAGAGAGACGTTCAAAAATATGCTTGTATCCATGTACATTGTGCATGTTTGTGACCCTGCCATGCTTTTCCGGTATACAACTGCGGCTGGGCAAATATGTGTGTTTATATGCTTGCATTTCAGTCTTTTATTGGGTGTGCAGACTTGACGAAAAGTGCGTGCAATCGCCAGCGCACATTCATGTGGCTACTTTCAGAGAGACTGCAGCAGAAACCTCTGTGTGCTTATAAATTATGAATGCATGTGTTTGCGTTTGTTGTGCGTGTTTTGTTGTGCATCTGCTTATGCATTTGCCTGATTGAAGCCGTACGACAAAGCAAGTTTAGGATACGCCAATGCGTGCTATTGTTTGAGTGTGTGTTCCCACGTGAGCACTCATGCACATGTGCATTTAACTGGTGTACAGCTGTTAAGAGCAAGCATATATCAATGTCAAATCTTGTACTTATCAGTAAATAATTTTTTGACTTGTTTGAGTGTATGCACAAGGGTGTCAATGCTTGCACGTGAACTTCACCAGGAGTCAAAAGCGCCCATGAGCTGAAGCCTGTGCTCGTTGAGGGTCTCTTCTCTTTCTGCTGTTTCTGCCCTCAGCGAACAGTAGACTGAATAGAGCTGGCGGGCAGCCTGAAAGACATGCGAAACAACTGGGATGGCAGCAAAATAAAGAGGCACAATGATAGCAAACACTGAAACGCAAGCAGGCGCAAACAGTCATGCGTATCTGAGCAGAATGACTCGAACGCTGATTAAAGGTCTAATAGAAAAAGGCAAACAAACATCATCTGGAGCTTCCCTAGTTTAGATATACAGGCAGGCAAAAAAAAAGTACGCGCTGGCGAACATTCAAGGACAGGAACGCAGCAGTAAAGGCAAACTGCTGCGGGCAAAGATGCCTGAGGAGAAGGGTGGGGTAAGGTGGAGTCCAGCAGCAGTTCATGCACGAACAGTTGATGCAGTAGCGTCAGCAGCAGCTCCAGCTGTTGCTAACTGACTGCTTTGAGGTCTCGTATTTGCTTGAGCATTTGAAACTCTTCAGCGTCAACCAATCGAGGACCGTCTGTCCCTTCTTGGGGCGTCTGCGAGGCAAATAACTTGCCATGTGTCTTCATTGCAGTGCACAGTCATTCTGTGTGTTTGGTGCGCAAGCTTGAATTCATAACCGCCTGTTCCTATCTAGACATGCCTCTTCCTCCTTATTAGTCCTTTGCGAGCAACTTGTCTACACTGTTCTTTGTTTTTATGTTGTCCTGATTGCCTTTATCGTGCCGTTTGCCTTCTTTCTCAAATTCCGTTTGTTGCCTCTCTACCCAATTGTTGCTTGCACCCCTTTCTAGCAATCTTTTGTCCTTGTTTGTTCTTCTGCTTTGTTCAGTTATGCGTTTACCCTCTTTTTTTTTTCTTTTTCTCCTATGCCTAAACCTAATATCAAATCGCTTTTTCTGTCTGTCCGTTCATGTGCTGTTTTGTGTTTATTCTTATGTGTCGTCTTTGCTTCTTCTTCATTTTATGTCTCATCGTCCATGTCTCTCCCCTCTCAGTGTTTCTCGTTGGTGCACTAGTGCCTAACTGCCTCTGCGACTGTTGTTTTCCTATCCACTTCAGCTCCAGCTTAAGGTCTAGAGTTTGTTATTTGCATTGCTTGGCATAGTTTCAAGAGTCTTCACTGTTCAAAGTTTTTGTTCTATGGCCTGAAGGGTGTACCTGTTGGCTCTCCGGTTCGTTTTGCTGCTTGAACGCGAGCTCACTCCGGATTTTCCTAATGGCTTCCCTCATCTGCAAAATATCCTGAGTGGAGACAAACACGAATACTGATGAAAATGATGAAAAAGACAGAGGTCAAACAACCCTCGATGCTTTGCGTTTCGTGCTGTCCCCTATTGCGTCGCTCATCGTCTAACTCTCCCCAATGTTCTTCATCTCTATTATTCGTAGCCTGTATTAAATTGCTCTGTGGCGTCCTGCCAATCAAATGATTTGTCAGGATTTCCCTGTGAAACTGCATTTGTTCATGAACGGCTTTGAGGCTGGATATGTTTGTTATTTTGTCTTTTTCCTTCCATGCTTGTAAGGCTACATTGTATGCACTTTTGCTTTTCTCTCTCTGTGTCTCTGCCATTGCGTCTTCCTTGCTACGCTGTCCTGGCTTATTGCTTCTCTTCCTGTATTTCTTTTTGTGTCCATCCCTTTTTTTTGTACTTCCCAGTCAGCTATTTTGCCTCCCCTTCCTCCCATTTGCGTGTTTCTTCATTTCTGCCTGCTGTGTATTTTGTTCTATTTTGCATTCATAGTTTATTTTGTTCGTTTCCATCTCAGACCTTGCTAATAGCTTTAAGTTGTTGCTTTTGTTGGGCTTGTTGCTGTGAAAGGTTCCTTATGATTTTGCTTAGTTCTTTGCCTTCTGTTTCTCTAAATTGGCTGTAGGCCTCTCGTCTGTCCCAGCAACGAGTGGAGCCCGGCACTGCAGTGCCAGACCCACGCACACTCTCGCCGTTGGACCTGAAATCAAAGAACACTCTAGGGGCTACTATTGGGCCTTAATCAGCCAAAGATATATGTTTTCCAAGCTCAGAATTATGCTCCTTGAAGCACTGAATCACTTCAAGACACACGCCACCACAGCGAGCCAGTCTAGCCCCAATCTTATAGTCTATGACTGTAAACAGTGAACCCAATGCCCTCACTGAGGCGAAGCTGCTCGCCGGGAGCCGTTTTGCCGGTCGGCCACAGCAATTTCGGACTGGTCCGGGTCAGTTCCTAAAGAAATACCACCTACTGAGGGGTCTTCATACCCAACCTCTGTAGGCACATTGTAAGTATCAGCCGCTGCCGTTGGTCTTAGTGCTGCCACAGCTCCTGCATGTACTAGCGAGGTTGCTGGCTGATTCTAATGCTGCAATGTTTAGTACTGCGGCTGTTAGTGTTGGGGCTGCTAGTGCTGCGTCCCTATCCCTTGAATCAGTTGAGTGAAACGAGCCAATATACAGCAATGCAGTGCCCCTAAACTTACTTTGCACCGGTTTAGGCCCTTGCTGTGGTGAGCCTTGGGAGCTCCCTTGCTGATTGGCCTTGTTTTGGTCTTTCCCCGCTTTTGGAGTTGCCGGTGTACCCTTAGCTTTGGAGGCTCCCGCAGGCTCATTGGCCCCCTGAGCCCCCGTAACATCACTGTCTGGGGACGAAACAGCAGCAGATACTGCTTCTGCTGCCTCCCGCCGAATTGTTGCCGCCATTTCTTGGAAGACAGACCTCATCATTTGCAGAAGCTCTTCAACTTGCCTGCAGCAGGAGCGACAGCAGCAGCACCAGCGGCAACTACCTGGGGAAAAGGACGGCACTGGTGTGTCGAAAGAGTGGCATGCACCCCTGGTTGCTCCTGATGTTGTGTCTTTCATGCCTTTCGCATTCCTGTACCTTCGCTGCTGCCGATGCAGCTGTTTCCACTACCACTCTCATGATTTTCTGTGCTGCTATACCTGACAGAGGTAAATTGGATCGCCTCTTGTTCACCGTTGAGAAACTGAGTTGCCATCTTGCGCATTTTTTCCAGCTCCTCAGGAGACGATGCGTCGTAGGACTACACCAAAAATGCCAAACCCAACGAAGCAGCGCAAAAGTAAGCCCTAGGTTCTACAAGGAAGACAGGAGACCTAATAGAGCTGAGAAGGTCTCAGACATCGTATCCTGTCACTAGATCTCACAACGTAGTGTTGAAGCTCCTAGCGCCGAAGGTTAGGCTCTGACCATCTGTATAATTTGTAGCTTCAGCGTTGAACTCTTAGCACTGCGTTTAATGGTCCCTCAAACTAAAGCAGTAAGTGTCTGTATTGTTTAACGCACCAAGGTGTGCCTGCCCATGAGCGAATTGGTGATTTGGAGTTCTTGGCGAAGACGTGCCACATCTTTCTCCAGTCTTTTGGAAAGTGCAAGAGGATCAATCGTCAGATTTACCACCGCCTTGTTCGCCACCTGGAATATGCAACAAAGAAGCCACCGGCCAAAGGCTCGAATGGAAAATCAGCCAACTCGCGGGGTCTCTAGTTGCGTGGCTTGGCAGAAGCCGTGGTGGCAGGCAAGTTAGGCAGAGTAAAAGCCAGATTCCCAGCTGAAAAGCATCCTGGAGATGTTCCTAATGTCCGTCAGGCAAAGCTTAAATGGAGGAAGGACAGTGGGAAGGATATGCAGGCAAATGGAGAACAAAGACTGCGATGAACAGGGCATGAAGTGAGAAAGAAGAAGCAGCTGATCAGACGCATGAATATACCCTCATCATTCGCTGAGAGAAACGCAATGTTGACACTGTTTCCTCCAAGTGCTCCTTTTCCGGCCAGATGTTTGCTATCAGGCATGTGTTGCTGTTACCTGCAGCAGCAGCAACAGAAACTCCAGCAAAATGAGCGGGAAAGGCAACGATAGCTGCAGCTGCAGCAAACGAAAAAGACAACCGCCTTGACTGTGAACCTCAAGTTCCAAGCCTGAAGTTCGTACCGCCAAGAGTATCCTTCAGCAAGTGCGTTAGACGACTGGAGCGATAAGGTATATGGTCCCTGCCTTTCTCACCCAAAGCCACGACCACCTAAACAGGAACCTAACACGTGATTGCAAGGCTGTCGGCCTTCAACTTTATTTGGCAAGCGCCCGGCTGCGAGCTCTCATGCCAGGGCACGAAGTGATTTACTTTGTCAGTACCTGCCTGCCATTGTCCTCACCATTTCCAGAAAAGACAGGCTTTTGTTGATGAATGCTGTCCCTTTAAGCAGGGGCCCATCACCTTGTGTCTTTTTGGGTCGCTCACAGCCGGCAAGATCTACAAAATGAATTTTGCTGCTTTTCACTCCCTCTCCTCCGCCATCGTTGTTCTTGCAATGCACGTACACGGTGAAGATGCAGTGGCTTCTGCTGCTGCAAGGGTTTATGCCATGGGACGAAACTGACCTCAAATTCGCACCCCAGAAATAGCTGTTCAGTGCATCCTCCAAGTTGCTGCATTGACGCACAGTCAAGCCCCGCACAGTCAGACCCCCCTTCGCGTCCTCTTGAATCTGAGCAGACAAATCACGAATGCCAGACTCTTGCCCCTAGCCCATCTGATAGCAGGTTCCGGACAAATATGCCCGACCTTAGAACATCAAACGCACTTTACAGCGGCTTCGAATACTTGTGTCGTCGACTCAGAAATTATTGTGACTGTCTGACCTGCAGCTCCGTGCCTGTCTGCCCCTCGAGTCCGCTGTCGGCCAGCAGATCGAAGAGGAGCTCGGAGTCGATCTCGCAGAAGGATACAAAAACGGAAGCCTCTAACTCTGTCTGTTTTTCAAGGAGTGCAAATAAGTCAGAGATGAAGCGTGGAATGATGCCGCGAGACGCGTAACTGTGGCTGCTGCCAAACATGGTGTATGTCTTTCCAGCGCCTGTCTGACAGCCACAAATTACACACCCTCACACGCGATTGCGAAATGCTAGTCGCTCAGTCGTAGGCTCTGAGACGCGGTATTTCTTATGGATACTAGAGACCAACCTGCCCATAGGCCATAACACTTCCGTTGAGTCCGTCCACAGCCCCTTGTAATATTGAGGGCACGCATTCTTTGTAGACGGTTTCCTGAGTTACATCGTGGAGCACTTTATCGAACCGAAAGGAAAGCGCCTCTTCTCGAGAAGGGGACCGGACCTCTATTGTGTCCTTCTCATCGTCCACGCAGAACAAGTCCACTGGCAAAAATGTTACTGGTCGAGTTCGAATTACAGTACGCACGTGCGGGCTGGCACACATTGTAGATCAGAAAGTAGAAAGAGGGAGAACTGATCGCTACGGCCTGTGTTTTCGTTTCTTTTTATCTCCACTCCTCTTCCTGGTTCGAATTCTGACTCAAATTCAGTATCTGTTGCAGTGGACTCTTTCCTTTGTTTTCAACTCCCCGTTTTAACCTTTTCCAAGCGTTTTATTTTTCTTTCTTCGGTGTCGCTTTGGTTCACAATCAGTGGGGCTTCTACCTAGAGCACTATAACTCAACTGTGCTGGTGTGTTGACTTTTCCTTTCTGGACTTTTGTAGGGTCTTGAGAGCAAGAAGAAAAAAGTAAGGGATGAAAATTGTCCTTGCATTTGTCTGTGCCTGTCCACTGCACTTCCTCCTTTTTGTCATCCTCTGGCAATTTGCTGCTATTGCCTCTGTGTTCTTCCCTCAGCCATTTACAGGTAAACTTGTACGCGCACTGCACTCTCTGCTTAGCAGCCCTTCTGTTTTTGCATTTATTCATGTAGAGTTGTATTCTAAGCATTCCATTTTATGCGTGTTTATCCTTGCACAAATTCGTATGTTTGGTTTTCTCCCGATGTATCCTGTCCCCCGGCCGTTGTCCACGGCAGTATTCTAGGCTGTTTCCTCCTGTCTTGTCTTTCCGTTGCAAATAAATGGTGCTCTGTGACAATTTTCCATGTCCCTCTCTCCTCGTGGAAGTTAGGTACACGCCGGTGCTGCCCGCTCAGACTCGCCTATGGCTCGCCCGCGCTGCCTTTCGTTCTCCCCGCTAACTCCCTTTACCTCTTCATTTCCTGCACATTATCTATGTTTTTTACAGCTGTATGACTCTTAGCTTTAAGCATTGAGCCTTACACCCTCCTTCGCGGCAACTGTGTAGGTGACCTCATGAGCCTCATACATTCCCCGTGTTTTGTCTAAAGCAGAGATGCAGCAGTGACTGTGAAGGAAATGGGAGCGGAGTTTTTCTTTTTTTTGTCTCAAAGTATGTCGACGTCCACTGTATGCATTGCAACCTGCATGAGAAGGAAACGAGCAAGGGGGGATCCGGGGCCCCTGGGGCCTCCGGGGCCCCGGTGGTGGCCAGGTGATCGGAACCCTAAGGGAGGCCCTGATAATGTATTACGACTCTTCTTTATTTGTATAAAAGAGTGAAAAAATTAAACTAGGTTCTTTTCCATACTTCAAGCTACAATTTAGCCCTAAGCGCTGGCGGCATTGGTCAAGTGGACCACCGCATCTTGAGGTCACCTACAATCTAGAGGCAAGAACAGCACCACGGAAGGAAGCATACAATGGATACTCAGCAGACTCTGGGACCGCGTAATCGCATTTCTTTCTCAGGGGTTTCTGAGTCCCAAAAAGCCCCTGTGTCCTCAAGTTTGCCTGGTACGCCAGGGCACTTCTCATCAGGTCATTGCATTTCTTAAGGGTTATCCCGTCCGTAAAGCCCCTAAAAACACCTTCTGTTCCCCACTCATATTCTCTTTCTGGCACTATTAGCTGGCACTTGGGCTATTATTAGTTGCTGTTGACTGCTTAAGCAGTTCTTGTCGCGGTGCCCTTCTTATAGCGGAACTCATCACTAAGCAACTATGTATCCCCTGGTTGAGTTAGGCGGCGCGTCCCAAAGTGTCCAATATGGGCCTCTAACCTCCTTTCGCTCGCAGAAAGAATGCTTGGTGAGGGCCATCTACGACCTTGACCGTTCTAGTTTCCCTTAACGCCCTTGAAGAGCCACCAACAACCTGAAGGCTTCCTTTGGTGCTGCACGTTTGCAATGGCCCTGTGTGCTTAAGTATTTTTGCTCGCTTGCACACTAACCGAACCTGCGTAAGATTACGGTTCAAGGCTTATAATTAGTTTTGGCTTCTGCAGTTGCACACCCGTCAGTCGGCCTCCCCACGTCAAGTGGAATACACTTGTGAAGGTGCATGCTAAGACGCACCTTTAAGCATTTACGATCTAGTGCGCCGTTTTTGATAAACTCGGATCAATATGCTTTCACAAGCGGGCATTTGGATTGCAACTATTTCTCTGCTGCAGCAGTGGGCTACAAAAAACAACAGTTACTGCCAGAAAGCCCTGACTCCAAACGTCTCTGAGCTAGAAGAGTCGCACCAAAAGGGTCTTCTTCGGATGATTGCAGCCAAACATAAAGGTTGAGAATACAGTGCAAATTTCGGGCATTGGGGGCTTGTGCTTGTAAAATGGAGTGTTCTGGAGGCGTGCTATTTTGTATTAACAACCTACGAGATAGGGGGGGCAGTTTTGGGCATTCGGACACAAAGTTCAGTGGCGACTTTTTCCCTATGCTAAGCCTCCTATTTAGCGTAGAGAAATGTAAATAGGACGATAATACAAGACTGAAAGGAGTAAAGCACGAAAAAACTCGCGTAGATACAGGCAAAATGATGCAGACACCAAGAGGAAAGCAGACTGGCAGAGACACAGGCAAAGCGATAAAAAAATCACAACTGCGGACAAAGACAGAAATAAGCACGACGGCAGGAAGGAAAGGCAGACAGGATCAGACACAGCCAAGTATAGAAGCAGGAAACAGAAATAAGAAGAGATAGAAACAGCATATGGCGAACGAAGGTAAAGATAAATAGTTGCAGTGAAAGAGAGCAACACGGACAGACGAAGGCACAATTGCAAGCAACGACAGGCAGGCGCAGTCCAAGCTACCTGTTTGCCAGAGTACCTGTCTCTAATAGTTTTTCTCCACCTCTATCCACCACATTTAGCTCCCTTTCGTGCTCACGCCCATCTTCTGGCGCCGCTTCATGCTTCCAAATTTGTTTGTGTATAAACCCATTCTCTTCGTGCGCCTTACCCCTTCCTTAGCGTTGTCCCAATTTATATCCTTGGTTGCAGGGCTGTCCCTAAGGCCTTTAATGCTTCCTTATCGAAATTTGCTACCTCTCTTTGCTGCTTGACGGTTCTGACTTCATTTTGCCGTTCTTTTGCTTCTCTTTAACAGCTTGTGTCACCCTGTTTCCGCTACCTCCTTGATTTTGCCTTGGATTCTTTTGTCTGTCTTCCATTCGTAGCGTCGGTGTATATGTTCACTCGCCTGTTTTCCTTCCTTGCGTCTTTCTCAACCCTACTATAACAGACAAGGGGCCCTTTGACCCTATAAGGGGTACCCGCCGCCTAAGCCAGAGGCCCCTGAAAGAAGCCCCTCCTGAAGACGCTGTGGGAGCCCCCCGAATCGTTGCGTATTGCGTGCGGCCAGATCTATCAACCCCAAGTTAGATGCACATACTGTTCCCTGCAAGTGCTTCTAAAGGGTCTTCATGCTCCTATCGCCATTAGTGGTGCTGCTAGGGCACCTATATTTGCTGCTGCACGGACGATGATGTTACTGCACTGTGCCACCACCGTTGAACTCTCCTCAAGTTGCTACTCTTGCTGTTTTCCTCTTATTGCTAATATTCCCGGTTCCTCCTGTTGTTTCTAGTGCTGCTGCTGCTGCACTTTTCCATGCTGCGCTGAGGTGCATGTTAACTCCGCAGGGGAACACTACAACCCTGGGTTCTCGCGGAACATTTTTGGCGGCTTCTTTACGGCCTAAAATATAAACTTGGAAGTACAAATAAGACTGGGGGACCCCCAAGCCTGGAGAGTCTATGTCCCTTATAGCCACACGGCACTATCTACTGTGTGTCCCCTGGGGACGGCTTTTGCGGTGCGGGACACCCTTCTGAATGGGCTGTTAAAGGAACCCCAAATGGATCGCTTGAATCAGTAGGGCCTCCCGGACTTGCGGGAAACCCTTCGGACTGCTGGCGCAGAAAACGCGCCTGCTGGGCCCTGCAAAGCAGCAAGAGACGAAGCCGAGACGCAAACACGGAAAACTTGAAAAAGTGGGAACACAGACTGTTCAAAGAACATACGAAGAAAACGACGAACAGTGATACTGAATAAGAAATCGTAAATAAGGAATAGATGTTAACATTCACCTACAGAAAAACACACAAGTTCGCAGAGAGCCATGCGAAAAACGATCGAAGAGGCAGGCAAAGTGAAAAGCAGATACACGAAAGGGGTCAACGCGCAAATAAATTATATAGGAGTAGAGAATACAGCGGGATAGTGCAGAAAAAGCGAACAGCTAGACGCATATAAGAAAACGAGGACAGAAAAATTAGTGCACGCATGAGCAACATGCTGCGTAGGAGTAGGGGCCGTGCAGCACGAACAAAACGATGCGGAAGAACCAACAACAAACAAGCAGAAAGTCCAAACATTCACGTGAAGCGACAGACGCGGAGCAAAAGAGAGACGATAAACCCCCAGACTTTTCCCCGAGTTTTCTCCTGGGTTTTTTCCTCCTTACATGTCCGAGGCCTCGATGGCCAACTGTTTCCGTCTCACTTTGTCTGCTGCGTCTTCATCCCCCAAAGACAACAGCAAGCTGTCAGCCCTGAACCTGAATAGAGTCACAGCGATGGCAGGCACGCGAGCATCAAAGATTCAACAACAAAGGCAATCTGAGACGTCAACAGCGCCCGCCGATGGGAGCTTCACAGTTCCTTCTGATATGGAGAAGGCAGGAGATGGACCCCAAAAAACCTATAGAGTCCCGTCGGGCCAGTGGAATCCTATTTTCGCTAGCTAAGTGGGCAAGTGGTGAAATGGGAGAATGGCACCACGGCGTTAGGGTCTGACCTGCTGTCTATGGGAAGAGCCTCCTCGTCTGGCACTGCGAAGAGGTGAAGGGTCTGAGCGGTGTATACACTCCAAATCCTGGAGAGAAAAACAAAAGCTAAACGAAGCCGCTTCTTGAGAAACACTCTTAAGAGCCAGCAAAAAGCATGAAAAAAAGAATACGGAGCACTGAAGGCAGAAACAGCTAAACCACACATATTCGTGTCTTCGTAGCAGCGCCAGCAGCAGCACCAGCAGACTGACTCTTCATCATTCCAAAACAGCTTGTCTGTATAGGACCCAGTGACAGTTGCCAATGTATCCAGGGGACACTCGGGCCCCTTCGTGCCTTTATCGTGTGTAGAGTCCTTCTGCATCACCTGGCCGAAGAGCTCATCACGAAAGGCACCTCCATAGGGGCCCTGTTGGGCAGCCCCAGCCACAATAACGGTGCAGCATACGTCTGGCCCCTCCACATGAAGGGGCCCTTGCCAATAAAAGTAGCGCCGACCCCACAAAAGGCCCTCAATGTGCAGTTCAGGCAGTGAGAACGAGAACATCTCCCCTTTAGAGAAACAGACGTTCATTTTGCCTTTAACTGTAACTACACACTGTCCAGGCTGATCAGCAAAACCATAAGCAAAAATACACAAATGGGCTTCCTCAAGATATGCTAAGAATGCGAGGCTCTCTCAGCCAACGAACGAAGGTAGACAAAAATGATGACCCTCTCCATTGGTTCCCCAGTACTCTCCTTAGTGGCCCTGTATTTGTGGGGCTCTTTTAAAGATCTTCCATACCTGATAGTTTACAAGGAAAGATAGATGACCCCAAACCTGCGCCATGGACCCGGGGCTAGAGAGCGAAAAAAGGGTACTTGGAGGCCCCACGCCCGTCTGCTCCACGTAAACTAGCCAGCCTCCCTGAGAAGCCCCCAATTGGCCACGGGGAGTTCCTGCTGGCTCTTGCAGATGGCCCTGAAATGTCTCTCCTAAGTACGCTGCCAGAGGTGGGGCTTGCCAGCATCCTGAAGATCAACACAGAAACTTAAACACTTAAATGCCATTCCTAACCCTAGCCTACAATGCCGAAAAGCTGGAAAGAAGAGAGGTGCCACGCAAGGCTCTCATGGCACTGAGCAGCACGACTGCTAAAATGGGATCGGCCCATTTTAAAGAAACCCGTTTCTGCTGCGCTTGCACTTCTGGAATCGTAGTACCGCAAGAGAAGTGGCCTCATCAGAGGCGGCTACAACAGCCACTAGGACAGCAAAACGATAATCAGCGACACACCTCTGTGCAAAATCGACACAGCGAATGCCAATGTTGCCTTAAATTTTTCTAGCGGGCCTCCAGCAAAAGCTTTCTTGAGAATAGGGGGTCCCTGTGCCATGCAATCCGGTAGCAGCAATAGCAGCGAGGCAGCCCGAAGCAGCCCTATAGGAAGAGGGCCACTTGAAGGGAGCTGTGGACCTGCGAAGCACCTAAACTGTGAGGTTTGACCTTCAGTCACTTGGGCCTAGACCCAATACTTAAGCCTTAAGCCTTGTCATAACTCCTACGCTGGAAGCAGCCGTAAATACACGAGGCATTGCACAGAAGGAGCAAGCAGTAGTGGCTTACGATTTAGGGTTTCAAACCGGAAGGGTTAGGCTACGATGAATTAGGGGGTGATGATACCTCTGGGGATATCTGCACGCTGCCTTCGCAGCAACTTCATGAGAAGGCACCGCTGTTTGTCGAGCTCTAGGGACTCTTCCTGCATTAGGCCCTCCCAGGCACATTTCCTCCAGCCGGCCAATGGGTATGGTCTTAAAACAGCAACATCACATCCACAGGCCCTTAAATCCTTCTGGCTTTTCCGTAGTAAGTGCAAGTCTGGTTATTTGCGGTTTTCCAAGGGAGCTCTATCGCCAGTTTGGGGGCCTCACTTGCTTGCAGTGTCCTTGTATTTTTGCTTCGCCCTCTGACGGGCCAAAGACTCTGCTTCGAAGCCTTTGAGGGTCCCGTGGGCACTGTAGAATTCCATGAGAGGCCCTACAAGGTCAATGCCGGCTTTCTCTGTGCCCGTGCATGCATTGAAAGGCCCTAGTGGTGGCTCTTCTGTGTAGACCTACACAAGCCAAACGCAAAGCCCAGAAAACATCTAACGGCGCTTAGGCGGGTTTTGGAGCATTCTTAGAAGCGTGTCCTCAGAGGTTCCCACATTAGAGCTTTCAAAGAGGCCCTTCCAGAAGAGCAAAGCGTTCCTACAGACTCAGCACGGAGCCGAAGTAATCGCTTAGTAGTTAGCAGCAGCTGCCAAAGGCTAGTTGGTGCCTGGCAGGAGTGGCTAGGAAGAATAACCTACAGTATGAAGGGAAGGTGTCAAAGGCCCCCTAACGCCGTAAGACGTCGGGGGTCCCCCCGACTGGAGGCCTCTGCGAGCTCGAAGGTGAGAAAGAAGTGTTCCCAAGGTAGCTTCTGCCTGCCTGAGAGTCAACAAACCCTCGAGCCAACGAGGGACATTCCGTGTACCCCAACGAAGTGCCCCTACCCAAGTGACGAGACAGGGGCTTTCGTCGGTTTCAACAACACATGCGTGAGTGCATGCAGAAGACTCTGAGACGGCCTCAGACGCCATGCTGTTAAACATCGGAATGGTTTCGCTTTTCCAGGATCGGGAATCCCAGGCAGAAGCAGCATCACGGGAGGCCCAGAGATTCTCAGTGCGCCCTTCCCGCTCAGCATCAGGCGTCTTCTGTAGCCGGAGAGACGCCAAGCTCCAGTGCTGCTGCTGCAACTCTTTCTGAAGCTGCTGCTGTAGCTGCTGCACTTTCTCTAGGCCGGTGGACAAAGAGTTACTTGGAACTGCAGGAAGAGGAATAACAAGGAGAGCCTCGAAGCCTCCAGCGTCATGGGAAGTCTTTTGGGAGGCCCCGTGGGGAAAAGGCTCCCAGCCCTGGGAGTGCCAGCATCTAAAAGGGGTCAAGGCCCGTTCCTTGATCGCCTTCCACAAAGACTTTGTTGCAAACGGACCCGCAGAATCGTCTTGAGGGCTTCCACGAAGTTCCTGACGTTCTTCAGGCAATGGAGACAGCTGGGAGAAAAGAAGATAGCCGTTACCATCAAGAGACGCAGACCAAGATACTCGACGCAAGCGTAGGGGCACCCAGAGGGAGCCCAAAAATGTTATTAGGAAGGCTCCTAGAATTCCTCCCAAAGCAATGCCGCCCCAGCAGCAAACTAGCATCAGCTGCTCGAGCAGCCGCCAGAGCAACTGCAACAGCAACATCCCTGCTGCGGCAGCTTTGTTTGTTGTTGTGAGCTCCTCGCTTTTCTGCTGCTGCAACTTCCGCTCCTGCTGCGGCAATTGGTGCTGGCGCTGCTCTTGCAACTGCTGCTGGATAAGGGGAGCTAAGAGCCAAGTAAGAAAGTCTGACAGCCTGGGGACCTCTCGACGAACTGCCCACCAGCAGAGAGAAGAAACAGTTCTCGGGTCACTTAAGAGCAGTTCCAGGGGCCTGAGAGTCTCGATATCCTCCATTAAGAAGGGGCCCCCTGCACCCAACGCCGAGGGATCGGGGGGCACCCATTCTACTGCTGCAGCACAAGCATGCACATCACATCTAGTGAAAAACGTTAGCCCGGTGAAGGCGCCTTTCGGCCTTTTCTTCTAACGAGAACTGACAGCGGGCCAAGAATTGGAGGGCTTGGCCACGGGAGGCTAGAATAGAGGCCCTAAGCCTGCCTAGGTCCCTTTTCAGGTGCAGCACCCACGTAGAAGTTGATGCTTACTCTTGGCTTCAGGGGGAAGCGCACACAACAACACTGACTCTGGGGGCCCTTCTGCTAGGCACGCAGCCTTCAGTAGGGGAGGCGCCCTCGCTGCAGGGGGTTCCCGTTTCCTCTGGGAGGCTTTGCTCCAGAAGAAGATAAATAAAATATACAGGGCCCCCCAGAGAAGCAAAGCAGCAACAGTAGCTGCTGCTGCGGCCCTGAATGCCTCAAACAGTGTGAGAATGGCCCCCCAGTACCACGAACGCACCCCATAAGCCCTGCTTGGAGAATCACTCCAACCTAATATGCCTGTGTGGGAAGCGGCGTTCAAGATATGTTTGAATAGTCCCAGGGGCCCGAAGCATCCACCCACCATACGCCACATAAGAAGCAGAAGACTTGAGCAGCAGCATGCCGCACAAGCAGCGGACAGCACCATCAGCAGCAAGGAAACGACGAGGGCCCCCACCGCACAAGCTGTACACACAAACAAACCCGTAACTATCAAGCACTAATGCCTAGATTTTCGGACAGCTACAAACTCTACAGCATGCAGTCAGCGCAATACCTTCAGCAGAAAGAGATGGTATGAATCCACCCCCTTCTGTCTCTTCAAGGATGCTCGAGAGAGAACGCTTTAAGGCCCCCAACTGCTGTGATCCCCGTGCCTGCTGCTGTACATCAAGGCCATCTTTTGCCACGCACGTTCCCATAAAAGCCATATGCGGAGCTGCTATGCCCCTTCCTACGAAGCACCGGCTCCAAGGGCACCGCTTCATTAGACTTGCAAGGGCCTCTTTCAGGGGCCCCTGCAGCAGCAAAAGATGCAACCGGAGACGCAATCATTGGCAGACAGATAGAGGATTCGAGCAACAATAGCACGAAACTTAATACTTGGCTTGAGGGCAGTAGCACCGGCAAATACAGCGGTGGAAGCATCAGCTACAGGTTCGGTTTCCCACCTTCATTACGGACACTTGCTGCTGCAGCTTCTCCGTTACTTGTTGCTGCAACATGAACAAAGCACAGGGCCAGGAGCAGGTCTCCAACAGGAAATGAGAACCAGCACAAGGGTTTCTGGAAGTACTCCCAGCATCTCCAAAGTTGGCCTTTAAGTGGGACCCTGATAGGTCTTAAAAAGCGTCCGAAGAGCCCTAAGCACCATTGGATGCCTTCAATAGGGCGGCAACAACAGAATGCGAATAGATTACCTTCTTTTCACTGTTATTGTTAGACACAAGACGGCCGTTGCTGCGCCTGTAGCATGAGCAGCAGCAGCACCGACAAGAACATCAGAGGCAGCAGCAGCAGCAGCAGCAGTCATAACAGCACAAGGCATTAATCACATAGTCAATCACCTGCCCTTTCCCGAAAATAAGACACACCCAGGACGGAAGAAAGAAGTCTACGTGAGCCATGGGGCCTCAAGAGTACCTCTGGCTAACAGGGTCTTGTGCAGCAGTGCCAGCAGCTGAAGCAGCAGCAGACAGTGTCCCAGCTGCAGCTTGCCCTAAGGGCGACTCCGCAGGTTGAGAAGAGGCCACCGGCGCAGCTTGAGAGGCCGCACTGGAGATCATCCTAACTGCCAAGGAGGAAAGCTCATCATTGTTCACAGGTTCCCCTGAAGGGTGCCGAAAAAGCACTTCTGATAAGTCGAAGGGCCTCCCTGGGGTTGCCAAGGAGTGCAAAGCTTTCAAGTCCGTAGGCTGACCAGCTGTATACTTGCTAGTACTGCTGCTATCCCCTGTTGATGCAGCTTGATGAAGTGCCATCAGCCAAGCGCGAGATTCTTCCTCGCTGGCACCGCTGAGATAACGCATATCGGTAAAACCTAAACCAATACTGTAAACAATGGACAGTGCACCTCCAATGCTGCATTTGAACTACTAAGCCCTGAACCCTCACAAGCTAACCTGAGTGTAAGGCGTTTTCTTGAAAGAGTCTCCACGTAGAAGGCGAATGGCTTCTCTCCTAAATCAGCGGCCCAGCCAACCTAAGCACAGACCGTGAATCCTCGAGCCTTATTGCTAATGAATAAGTATTTAGGGTTAACTGTCTCAGTTCTGGCAGCAGTAGCAGCAGCAACTGTGGTAGCAGCGACAGCGACACCATCAGAAACAGGAATTTCCGAAGAGGCAAGCAGGTCGCATGCATCAACCCCAGCAGTAGAATGCCACTAACTTGCAACCAAACAGATATATTGGCAACAGTGATATCGAATGGAACAACAACAGAATTAGAAGCAGCGGAAGACCTTAGCGCCTGTGAGGACGAAAGACTGTTTGGCCCTGGGGTCCCTGGGGTCATCGAAGTACTGAAGTCGGTTTCCCCGAAGCAAAAAATAACGCAAATTCCATCGGCTGCCCCACAGACCGTCACCTGCAGCGGCAACATTGGCAATGTGAAGAATCCTGCTTTAGCAGCAAAAGTCTGGCATCCCAGAGCGACAGCATCGGCATCGACGAACAGTTTGGCATAGCCTAAACATCTTCAACAGCGGCAGTCGCAAAGGCTGCTGCACCAGCAGCAGAGAGGGGAGAGGCAGAGGAAACAGCCCCACCACAAGATAAGGCCTTACACCCCGAAGCTACAGCGTGGTCCTCAGCATACCTAATTTGTCCAAGTATCCGTGCCGTATGGGACTGTCTCGTTTCATGGGAGGGGGGGATCCCGCTGGACTGTCACAGAAGCTTCGCGCTCTCCATTGCTGATACTGCTGGTCTTGCTGCGGTAACTTTGAAACATTAGGGATACTTTGCTGCAGCTTCTGCAGCAAAGAAACACTTCGTGGGGACAACCGAAACGGCAACAAACTGTAGCCCTGATAGAGATCCCAGTCGTCTAGGGCCTCTTCTACGACTTCAAGGCACCTTCGATGGGCTCCTTCACCTCCACCTGCCCCACCAGATGCGCTCTCGTCAGAATCTGAAGTATAGGCACCAGCCTCTCCCGCGCCATCCACCGACTCTGATAAGGCGCTTGCTAAAAGGCTTCTTGGACGGCCGCTAAGTTCGTGCTCCGGTGCTTGTGCGCTTCCAGTGGAGGCCGCCGTGGCATTGCGGGAGAGAGAGGCCAGGACAGCTAGCTGTTCCCTGACGTCTTCCTCGAAGGCACGCACTTCTTCCAATGACAAGTCATACCTGAGAAATAGAGCCCAAATTTGCGAAACCTAAACACGAGGTCCTCCAAATCACGGTGTCCACCTGCAGAGGGCCCCAGAAGCTGCGCATATTTTCGCTAATCCGGAATCTCGCCCGCCACTCCGCCTTTCCGTCACCCCTCAAAAATGTGCTGCTTGTACTTACCACTTATCGATGCACGCAACTGCGCGTCTGTGGTAGTGCAGCAGTTGCTCTCGCATTGCTGCCACCACCCATCCTTCTATCTTCCCAGATATAATGCCGAAGTAGGGGAAGTCAATTTGAAAGCACTTGTAGCAAGTCATCAGGGGATATGCTGGCACCAGATCCGCCACAGGAGGGTGCGCTACCAATGAGGCCCCTGAACTCTGTTCCTCTGAATGCGCTGGTCCCTCCTCAGAACCGCATGCGTCAGACACCGCAGAACTTCCCTCAGAAGCATGTAATTCGCCAGATAACGTGACAAGAGAGCCCCCAGAGCTACTGGAGGGCTCCGTGTTAACCTTTGGACGCTCTCCTGGATCATCCACTGTGCCAGCACGACTGTCAGGGGCATTCGGAGGCTGTGAAGCCCTTCTAGAGACTCCCCTGGGCCTCCGAGGTGCTCTGCGGATCTTAGGCGGTACTAAAGGGACATTTTGAATCCAGTCGGAGCGCAAAGGACCGAACTGCGCCTTTTCAGATTTCCACTTTCGAAATTCGTCGGACGCACTGCCCTGAATTAGGGGCCCGAACAGAAAACACCAAAATGATGTAAAGTTGATTTCATATACATGTGATCTTAGCACACTGCAATGAATGTCTGAATAAATGGAACGGGAGAAAAATATGGTGGAACTGAGCATGCATGGCGTATTGAAACAGGGAAAGCCTGCCCACTACGTACAAACACACTAACTGCAAAGACAGGAGGGAAAATACAGTTACTGTATACTGTACGGAGTATCGGGACAAACCTCGGCAAAAGCAAGCCGGCGCAGGTGGAGAAATATACAACAGGCAAACGAGGCATTGCAATAAACACATGGAACAGAATACAAGCAGTAGCAGGAGCAATGATATGAAGGGCGATGAGCAGACCACAAGGCACAATAACGCACAAAATACCAGAGAGAGCTTCCCCAGTCCAGCGTGGGCCACAGGGACCCAACACAGGCAAACTGACACTTCAAACGGCAATCCCGGACTGTGCATAAGACATCCCGGGGACCATCGCTGCACAGCCCAGCTAGCCCCTTTTCGAATCCCCTAATTCCAACATACTCCTCTATCATTGACGATATCAATAAGGTCGACCTTCCTCATCCGCAAAGCTTCAGGAGGAAGGTCAGTGGCCTAAGCAAGACCAGGACACACAGCTCATACAACTCAAACGCTACAGACCTTGCACAGATACTCCACATAGGGCACCACGATCGCCGCGGTTGCCAAAGAAGATATATCAGCAGCTTCCCAAAAAAGGATTGCAAGCTTCCCAGGAGTTGCAGAAGCGGCAGCAGCAGCATCACCAGCAGCAGCATCAGCAAAAGGGGCTTACATTATCGTCTGTGCAGACACCCACTAGATGGTTACTCGTGATCGAAATCTTTGCCCGCGAGAACTTCTCCGACTGTGCGCAAAAGCCGAAACTTCAAACGCTAGACCCTGGATTCTACCATCAGAAATGTCGACGGAGGAGGCTGTATGTTTACCTCCCTACCTCATATTGCGTGCGAAGACGGGGATAAGCATTCCATCTGAGCAAAACGAAACCCTCATATTCAGAGCTTCATTTCGCAAATCTGGTGCGCAAAGCTCAAGCACCAAATTGCGGGAAACTATCTGTGCATACGGAATGTTCAACCCCAGAGCTGTGATGTATAAAACTTAAACTCACGATTTCTCGTCAAAGGTGCAACTCCCTCTGTCCACAAATTTAAGAAGCCATCCTGGCAACTTCCTGCGCAAAAGCCGTGAGCAGTAAACCCAAGGTGTGGACTGGCGAACCCAAACCCTGCCGCCAAACAGTGAACCGTGCCTGCGGCCCACTCTTTTGCCCTACATGTGCTTCCACGCCCTTTAGTCTCGAGCGAATCACTCTGTAATTTGCACAATCCCTGAGAATCTGAGCAATTCTAATGAAACCTCTACGAGGAATTAAGGTTCAGGGTTTGCCGTACTCCGCAAGGTCAAAGCGCTTGTGTGTGTATTGCCCCTGTTCGCCATTATTGCTGTAGTCTTCGGTCGCAAGTACTTCTATCATGGGGGCTTTGGGGGGTCCCCCTGTCGCTTTCTGCGCCTCCGCAGTCTCCAGCGCCGCCAGCGCCACCAGAAATATCTGACAGCGCCGGTACTCCTGCAGCGGCAGCAGAAGAGAAGCAGCAGTGACGTCAGCAACGGCAGCGAAAAAGCAGCAATATGATCACCGGAAGAGGGAGCAACAGCACAATCAAAATTGAGAACGGCAAAAATCCCGGTGACAGGGCAAATGCAGGGTGCCCCAAGACGTTCTTTGGGCCTGCTGTCTGAAGTTGCTTCACGAGGTCACCCTAGAACGGCTTCAGCGGAGGCTCTCTAGAGAAACTATAGCTTGAAATTCTTAAGATAGGGCTCTGGGGGGCCTCTACATGCGGAGCTTGCTTGAAAATACCTCTGGAGTTAGGGGAAGGACGAGGCGAAACTCGACGACCTTCATTTTACCCAGAGTGATGCCAAGAGGGCCATGAAGAACAAAGCTATGGGCCCGCCAGGTTCAGCCAAGCCGGCCTCTAGGCCTGGGGGCCCGCGAAGGACTCAGTGATGTATGCACACTATAGGAAAGGCGGCAAGTGTTGGGCAGCGAGCAGAAGCCTGTAAACAACTAGGGGCCCACAGACAAGGCTGTTTATGGCTGCTAGCTAGCAGGCTCCGTGGAGACTTGCTCAGCCAGACGGCAACCAACAGAGGCCTCCTGGAGGGCCCTTAGGAGAAATTCAGCGTCTTGCTGCACAGCCCTTAGTGCAGCATGTCGGCCCCCCGAAGAGAAGTGACTGTGTTCATGAGAAATATGCTATTTTTGACACTAATTTATCAAACGTAAGCGCTCGAAAACGAGGAATTTAACATTTCGCTCGCGGGGCCCTCCAAACCTCACCTCAGCGACTTCTGGGGGGCCCCTGGTCAGACCGGTTGCTGCTAACGAATGGGCCGTCAGCATTTCTGGAATAGCCCTCAGTTTATTCTTATCTGTGTCATTACTCATCTTCGCTTTTGAATTAGATGGCAGGGACCGCCTGTCAAGAGCGTTATGCAGACTGGGGGGCCCTTCTGGGTCCCTAGTTTGCGCTTTTGGAGATTCTGCGAAGGCGGCCTGCTACGTGCTGCCATGTCTCTCGTAGCAGTTAGGCTACTTTCACGAGAAGTTCTTTTCTGTATGAGAATTTGGATACTGTTCTGTGTTGTACTAGGGGCTAATCAGGGGTTTGCGCAACTGGAAATTGAGAAGCTCGGGCGAGTCTGCGCAGAAAAAGGAGCTGGAGACCAGGAGGGCCAAGGGCACCAGTCTAGGATATAGCTTAGTAGCAGTTTGTGGTCTCAGCGGGGTAGCTCTAGAGAGGATTCAGAGACTTCACCGCTTCGCCGCTCACCAGTATCAATCTGAGCCACTTTCATCCCCTAGAACATTAGAGAAGCCCTATTTATTGAACATGCTTAGTGCTGATCGCTTGTAGGATTCTAGCAACTGAGGCTGCGGTCGTTGCCCTGGAAGAACGCCTCCAACGTTCCATATCAGGCGCTTGTTTTTGTGCGCACGGCACTGCTTCAAGGGCCACCTTACCTACGGTATTTCCTTGCCTGCATTGACCCATGGGCTGCCTCTATTTTGAGTCCTCATTGTAGTTCCTTGTAAGGCACAGTTGTGACTGCCCCAAGTGGCAGCTGCAACTGCAACAGCTGACTACAGTAAGAGGCTGGAATTTCGGGAATTGGCTACCGACGTGGGGCGACGGGGGCCACTAATCGAAGGGTCCGAAATATTACTGAGAAAAGTATATGATTAAAATCGGGCTCCGGCTAGAGTTAGGTTAGAGAGTTGTCTTTGGCCTTAAGGGAACGGCTTTACGCCTGACAAGGATGACTGCGATAAAAGGACGCACGCAAGGACATCTGTAAAACAGTGATTGCCATGAGGGCCTCTCCCAACGCCGGCAACGAAAAGAAAGGATAGTGGAGAGGCAACGTGGAAGCGGGGGCTTCTGTAGTCCGGGCGATCGAGGACGCGCTTCTTGCAAGAAGGAGGCCGTTTCTCCAAAGAAAACGGGTAATGCAGAGTCTCGCCAATAGAAATCCGAAGCGCAATATTCTGTGCTCCGAAAGGTGTAACACTAAGCATTTGGCGAATGTCTGCGAGCATCAAATAGGGGCATTGTGAAAGGAGTACACGCGCAGTGCCGATTCAACCTTGTGGTTCTGGCTTATTCTAGCTTCTTTATCATGGGATTAAGTGTGAGTGTGGGTTTGGCCAGAAAGTTTGACAGCTTGTAGATTCTGGAGTACTCGGAAAGCAGAGCAAGTTAATAACTACACATAGTCGACGTTAAGACAAATTCAAGTAGTACTGGTATGAGGAAGGGACGCCAAGTTAATAGAGTCATGAAGTGCTGCTCCTATGTGCTTTGAGGGGAAACATATACATGAATGGGATTATAGTGCTTAAAGGAAACTTCCATAAATCCTTTAACTGCTTTTTGTTCGCCGTTTTATCTGAGTGTGTTTGAGGTATTGAGAACTTTTTAGCCATGAAGAGTGTGCCCATGTTGATCTCCAGCACCCCCACATGTCCACAACCCATATTACCTGGTTCTCGTATCCACAAGGAGCCCATTCTCCTCCTGAGCAGTGGCTGATAACCAAGATAAGCACGACAGACGGTCATCTGGCGCTCCTCTTCCAGAAACTTATCTTTGAACGAGTTGCTTCAGGAACTAGGTAGAAACTTCCCGGTTGCTGGAAGTAACTTGCTAATGTTCTGTGACTGTTTCGCAACGTCACCATGGTTCCAGTTGTTTCAGATTTTAAGTGAATAGTTTTCGCTTGCTGAAATTGCCCGGATAACTCCGTTCTGTTGGCGGTCGCTGCCGCGACACTGTGCAGAGGAGCCCTTGCTCTACTTGAGGTCACCATTATCTCTGCTGCTCCAAATCTACCTCTGCTGGCACCCAGTGTGCCTAGCTAAAAGGATGATTTGGCAGTCGTTTTTGGCACAAGATTGTTTCTGCTTGTGTTATCGTAGCTATGCCGCTTGCAGTTCAAGAGCCCGGTCCTATTCTAATTTATAGTTCTCCCGTTGTACAACTGTATGTGCGTGTCTTGCTCCGTCCCAGCGTGCTGCTCCACCAGGTAGATCTAACTTGACTAAAGTGTCAAGTACGCAGTTGAAAAATTCCCGCAAAAGCCCTTACTGAAGTTAGCTGCGTCTGTCTAGCCCTAATACGTGTCATCATGAGCAGCTAACTTCGGAGCTCCTTTAGGCAGAATACTACGTAAATCTAAATGTATAGTTTAAAGGCTAACACAATGTTAAAGAAGGCCATGACTTCCTGTACCTCCAAGCGGAACTAGCTTTTCCCCAGTGCGCCCCTGTGATGCAGAATGGAACATTCAGCCCCAACGGTGGCCCTGCAGCTAGGCCATCTGCTCATGGGCCTTTATCGGGCTCGCCCGTCTCTATAATGTACACATACAACTGGAATGTCGCGCTATTAGATCCCTTTGCCATTAATATTGAGCATGTCCCTAAGCACTGTAGTGCCCAGCACTACACCAGGCGGGCCACTGCCCCACGGAAAGCCTCGGAAGCTCGCAATTGTTACAATAGATCTAATAAGCAATGTCTTTATTTGCGCGATTAATGCAACTTCTGCGTCTCTACTCCAGTCTGTCATAACTGTCGTGACCAGACAGTGTCCCCAAGATGATAGCCGAGCTCCACACAAACCCTTCTACAGTCCTAAGTCTTTGAAGCCTTATTTTGCCACAGGAGAGCTCGGCTTTCTTTTTTCTGGGAATTTCGAACGCAATCTTGTTAAAAGAGGATTCCCGTAGAGCGCCCTGCTCTCCGTTGTCAGGACAGCCCCTCCGCCGATTGAACGCTCATTACATCAGGTCCCTTTTTAACCGCAGAGTGACTCCCAAAAAATATCTGGAGAGAAGCATTCCGCTCAATAAGAGCTAAGGGCACAGGGCCCTCGACGCCGCATGCTGCTGTCTTTGGAGGGCCAGCGGCTGGCCGCACAGTGGAGCCATGCAGCAGCCGCAGCAGAACCAACAGCACTTACCAGGGAGTGCAGAAACTCAGGCTTTGTGGCAGCAGCACCTGCAGCAGCAACGACTGCAGCAGCAACAACTGCAGCAGCAACAACTCCAGCGGCAACTACAGCAACAACTGCAGCACCAGTATGGGTTCCCGGCGGCCATATCTCCACAGGAAGCTGTCCTGCAGAATGACCAATCACTTTTGTTTCTGCAACAGCTGCACGAGCAACAGCAGATGCAGCAAAATACGCAACACCAGCGGCACCATTTGCAAATGCAGCAACAGATGCACATCCAGCAGCAGATGCAGCAACAGCAGAAAATCCAGCAGCAGCGGCAACTGCTCCACCAGCAGCAGCTGCAGTCACGCCATGCTGCACTGCAGCAGCAGGAACAGCAGCAAATGCAAGCACTGCAGCAGCAGCATCAACAGCACATGGAGCGGATTGCCAACCCCCCTGTTTCTGTGGAATCTCATGGACTTCCCCAGGAGCAGCAGCAGCTGCCACAAGCGCACGAGCCACAGCAACTTCAGCAGAAGAGCAAAAGATATTGGCATGATATAGTTGTAGATACTAGTGAGAAGGTGGCGCCTCCCCTTGGGGAGCGACAGGTGGCCCCCGATGCTATTGACGAGCTGCCGGCCCCTCTTTCAGGCTCTGCTGCTGCTGCTGCTGCTGCTGCACTGCACCCCAGGAAGACAGACATGCGTGCTTTTCTGCGTCGTCTTGGAGGACGATATGTCACAGAGGCGGGGGAGAAGGAGGCAGCTGTAGTGTCCGAGCTACAGAGGCTGCAGCAGGAGCTGAGCCGAGTTCACTTGCTTATGGGGAAAGGCGCCCCTTTGCAGCAGCAGAAGGACCCTCCCAAATGCCTGTGCGGCGCACCGTGCTTGGAGGCTGCAGTTTCCGCTGCTGCTGCAGGAGCTGATGTTGCTGCTGTGCTGCAGCAGCAACAACAGCTGCCCCTTCACGGGGACACCATTATGTCCGAAATGGCAACGTTTCAGGACCTGGTCAGCGACGAGCATAAAGAGAAAAGGAAGGGCTTTCGGAACTTCGCAGGTAAATTGCTGAGGCCTGTGTGTCCTTTCAGACTCCCTCACCTAGTTTTGGTGTTGCTGCAGCTTCTTTCAACTACTATTTCTTCAAGCGATGCTATAGGGTGCCGGTGCGGCTGTTCCTTTTGCGTTGACAGCAGCAGCAGCAGAGTAGCAAGCCCAGTGCTGCAGCCAGTGTTTGCTACATCTGCAGGCTTGTGCAAACGCCATGTGGAAAATCACGCGAAGCGACGGGATCAGCGCCAGGAAGAGCTGGAGCGTATGGGGAGGCAGCAAGCAAAAGTTTTAAGCGGCGCTGTTTCTTCGTTTTGGGGCAAGGTTGAGCACATCGTCTGGGAAGACCAGAAGAGGACTCTTCAGTCTCAACTACAGCAGCAGAAGGAGAAGAATTTTGATAGATTTGTCAAGAGAGCTCTGAGGGTGTCAAAGGCTATTGCAGGAGGCATCCGACGGGTACATTTATTTCGCCATCTTATCATTTCCTTCTATTCGAAGTCACGGGCCGACAAATGCTTTCTGAGCTGGCTTTGCTTTTTCTTGGCGCTGTTGTGCTGCAGTGACTCCGTAGAAACAGCAGCAATATGCTGTAGTGTGAGAAACTCTAAATAGACGTGTTTCTGGGTTGTATGCTTAGAAACGCAGCATGCTTGTGATTGCGTGTGCTAGGATGGGGGAGCCTGTGGCGCATCTTTGGATGAAATAGCCAGCGCGGAACAGGATGAGATACCGCAGCCGCAAGAACAGGATGAACAGCCGCAGCAGCTTAGGCCGCGTCGGCGACCGCAGTCACCCCGTGGCGTGAAAGAGCCCACAAGAAGTACTAATGATAGAAAAGGACCTGACGCAGAAGAACAGTCCTCAACCGCAGCAAGAGCAGCGGCAGATGAAGATGATGATTTTGATGCGTCAGGAGAGCAAGCTGAGCAGCAAGAGGCGGAGGACATGGAGCTTGATGCTGAGCTGGAGCGAGAAGAAGACCTAGAAGGAGGAGCACTTGATGGGCAAGACAATGATGAGGCGGGGGATCTCATGAAGGAAGCCGAAGAGCCGCTGGAAGAGCTGCTGAAGTGCGGCGTATTGTCGTGCAGGCACATTCCATTACATGTTTTATCGCTTCCATCCGTGTGTGGCCTTCTTTGGCTAAACTGTTTGTAGGCCGTGTCTTCCCTGCTGCCGATCTGCACACCCAGTTGTGACGTTCTTTTCTTTCGGACCCCCCTGGCTTTCGTGGGATATATTCAAGCTCCGTCATTTTGCTGCTACTCATGCCAGTTGCCCTGTTTGCGAACACTTGCTGTGCGGGACTGCTAATCAGGCGTTACGGCTATGCAAGCGTAGCTGACTTCCGCGTAAAGGGCAGAGAGGCCCCTAGTAGTCAAGAGGAAAGTGGGTCATCGACTTCCTCAGAAGATGAGCAAGAAACAGCGCCGACAGAAGCAGTAGCCACGCAGGACGACGCTGACAGCAGCACGGCTGGAAATGGAGAGCCGGAGGCTCCGGCAGAGCCACCCAGCCCACAGGAGGCAACGGCAAGTAGCAGGCCCCGTCGGGCTGCCAGCCGCCGTGTGCTGCAGCAATTTGCAGAGCAACAGAAACAGCAGCAGGAACAAGAACAACAGAAACAGGAAGAAGAAGAAGAGTCTCCTGAAGGTGGCGAGAGGCTTCAAGCCCTCATAGCTGAAAGGGAAGAAGAAGATGCAAAGCTGGACGAAGAGATGCCTTCAAGCGACAGTCAGTCCGACGCAGGAGCGGACGATCTCGCGAACGATGCAGAGATTCCTTTAAGTGAAGTTCTGAAGTAAGCACGCCTTCACAGACCTAGGCACCCGTAGCCGTAGAAGCCCTTGCTGAAATTCAGTGTTTGGTTACGGGAAGCGGGCTAGAGATTCAGTAGTAAAAGTAAGGCCATAATGTCGTTGCTTTTAGTTAAGAAGGCGAGTGGCCAGCAATCGCCGAGGTAAACGCGTCTTGAGAAGTGGTTCATTCGGACATTTACCCTATTTCCATTAGGTAGTCCACCTGTGCCTCGAGAGGATCGGCAATTTCTCTGGTTTTGTTTCGCAGGAGCTATGGATTCTCATCAATGCAGGAGTTCTTGAGACGGCGAGATAGGGACGTGAGCGCGGAACAGGAGGAGAGTGAGTCTGGCGCCGACTCAGAAGCTGAGGACAACTCAGATGCAGCACAAGCACATGATGAGTCGCAGCAGCTGAAGCAGTGCAAACGCGAGAGGCCGAACGAGGAGTCTGAGAAGACACAATCTTCTAAGAAATATCGACTTGGGGAGGCTGTGAAATTTGAGGCGAATGCGGCATTAGCCTCACCACGCCACAAGCTGCAGCAAAAGCACCTGCAGCAGCCGCAGAAGCCAGAGGCCAAGCCTGACGCACAAGCCCCAGGACTTTCATCCTCCGGGAATGCAGTGCCTGCATCTGAAAACCTAAAAGGGAAGGCTAAGAAAAACCGGCAGGGGCGTTCAGTGAAATATGAAGAGCAGGAACCGCCTCAGCAGCAACCGCACCAGTCGCAGCAGCTGCAGCCGCATCAGCCGGACTTCAAGCCGCTTCCGTTGTCACGGCTTATCCGCGCGCGATTAAGAGAATACCAGGCTGAAGGCGTTGACTGGCTCTTTCGCTTGCACCGCGCAGGAGCTAATTGCATTTTAGCGGATGAGATGGGTCTGGGGAAGACAATCCAAACAATTGCCCTTTTAGCTAAGATGGCATTGGAGATGGGCATTTGGGGCCCTCACCTGGTTGTCGTTCCCACAAGTGTGCTTGAGAATTGGGAAATGGAGTTTAAGAAGTTTCTTCCCGGATTTCGCGTGCTGCTGTACTACGGCTCTGCTGCTGAGAGGCAGAGGAAGAGACAAGGGTGGACTCGCAAGCATGCCTTCAATGTGTGTATTGTGAGTTATGCAACTGCTGTTAAAGACGCAGCTATCTTAAAAAGGAGAGAATGGTACTCTATGGTCCTTGACGAAGCTCAGAACATCAAGAATTTCAGCTCAAAGAGGTGGCAGACCCTTTTAACTTTCAACTCCCAGCATCGGCTGCTCCTCACTGGAACGCCACTGCAGAATCATTTGCTAGAGCTGTGGTCTCTTATGCACTTTCTTATGCCCACTCTCTTCTCATCCCACGAAAACTTCAAAGAGTGGTTTGACAGCCCACTGACAGCGGCCATAGAACAGTCGAGGGTGCAGAGGCACCAGAGGTTGGTGGCGAAGCTCCACCAAGTCCTCCGCCCTTATATTTTAAGGAGACTTAAGAAGGATGTGGAGAAGCAGATGCCCAGCAAGTATGAACATGTAATCAGGTGCGAGCTAACCCGCAGGCAGCGCTGCCTCTACGACGAATTCCTTGGATCGCGAGCCGTGCAGGGGACACTGGAACAGCAACAATACAGAGGCATGATGAACGCTTTAATGCAGCTTCGCAAGGTCTGCAACCATCCGGATCTATTTGAGGCCAGGCCAACCAGAACACCTTTGGGGACCGAGGAGTTTGGCACGTTAGACAGAACTATTCCAGCAGCAGTCTGCCTTTGGCTGCAGGAGCCCTGGTGCCTTTCACCAGACGGGGTGATCCAGTAAGCGGAGGATCTTACCATCAGTTTTCACGAGCCCAGGGTGTTTTCTTGAGATGCTGAGTTGCGGTTAGTAGGAGCTCTATTTTTGTTTCTGTTGCCTAGCGCCTAACAAGGCTTGCTCTTTCTTGGCAGATATCTGTGTGTGTGTAGAGGTGTCATGAGAACTTGACAGGCGTGCTGCTGCTACATCGTGTTGCGCAGGCGCTTGACGGGGCCACTGACGTCGATGTTGCTGAGAGAGGCACATTGCAGCAAGTGGGCGGAGCTGGCGGCAGAGGAGCTCTCGGGTTCCTTGAGGCCTCTTTTTGGTTCCCCTCCAGCCTTTCCTGAATCGGAAGAGGCTTTTGACATTTCCAATCGTAGCAACACGGACAGGGAAAATGAAGCGCAAGCAGAGGCGTTTCTCGCTGCCTTCGACCTGAAAGTTCTGAAAGACCCATTTTGTTTATCTGTTAAAGATATACCGCCCCCGACGTACATGCCAATTCTTCTGAATGGGCATCAAGCTGCAACTATGGAGCAAGCCGGAGCAGAGGTAGCAGCTGCAGGAGCTCCCACTCAGCATCAGGCAGCAAGTGTCCCACAAAGTGGGCAGTGGACAGGCCATGACTCGTGTGACATTGGGATAAAGCACTTGCAGCAAGATGATCAGCACATGCACAACGCCGAAGCTGGGAGCACTGCTTCTCCAGGTGATTTGACGGGCTTCGCTTCATGGAGATCCCAAGAGGAGGCACAACAATGCCAGCAGTTGCTTCAGTGGGGCCCCAAAGGCTTGATTGATGGCAGTTGGTTTTTAGGAGGGGCATTTGGTCCTGCAAGCATTCCAGACATAAGCGGTGTAATGCGGGCGAAACAGCGTGAGATGGAAGAAGCGGAACAGCCTCTAGATGACGTGCTGCCTTTGCCTCTCAAATTCCTGCAGTGCCAGGCTTCCCTGGAGCTCAGTGGAGATGATGATCTGACACCGCAAGACAGCGGAGTGAGTACATCAGTTGGAGGGGGAGTCTGGCAACTGACAGCTGCAGAAGCTGCCTTTGAAGGAAGCGGAATAGGCCAGGGAGCCTCAGTCCCATCTTCGCGAGCTGTTAGGAGCCGCTGGCACTATCTGTTGCAAGGGACTTACGACCGGCTAACTGGGCTTCCTGTAATACCCAAGAGACTGCCAGAAAACGGCATGGCGAGTGCCGCAGCGCGCGCAGCAAGACAGCGCCCCTGGTGCCAGAGGCAGCTCAAAGGTGAATTGCTTTCTCATATTTTTCAGCACTCCAGACCGCCTTCCCCTGCCGATAGCCAGCCGTGCAAAAGCAGTGGCATGCAGTCGTTTCCATACATCCACAAAGAAACCAGCACGCAGAATCTGACAGTAATAGCTGCAAGCGCCAGTGCTATTTGCTCTCTTTGTGAAGGGAAACAGTGCTTTACATATTCCTGTTAACAGCCGTGTCTTGAGGCGTTTTGCTCTCTAGTAAAGCATGTAGTGTGGGCTTCGCGTCCATGTGAGCCATTGTGTCTTGCGAAATTTGGCATCTGCAGTCAGCATGGCATGCTTTTGCTGGACTGTGGGCTGTGTGCTTCCATTTTTGCATAGATGCAGCTGCCTCTCGAAAGGCTGGGGAGGCGGGTCGCTTTCGCTTTCTTTGTTACCTTCATTTCATGAGTCAGCTCTCTCCCGGAATCCATCTAGGGGCAGACGGCCGCCGGTTTATCCGGGAAATGGTTCGTCGTGGCGCCACATATCCGCCTTTTTATGTGTACAATCAGGTGAGCACTCACTACCTTATAGCAAGCGCATTGCTATCCTTCGTGCTACTGTAGGTTAAAGCGTAACGCTCTTGGATGCAGTACCTCTTGTCTCAGTTGTGCATTCATTCTGAAGGATGCCTTTTAGGCAGAAACGTTCCCTACATTTTAACAAATTTCTAAGGTCCCCCTACACAATATTGGTGCCGTGTCCTGTGCACTTGCTCTTTCACGTTTGTACATGCATTTTCCAAGCCCACGAATAAGAAAGGCATGTAAAAACACCCATCCCGGCACATACAGATAAATACGTTCACGTATATTTATGCATAGCATGCAAGCGTGCCCCTCGACTGGAAAAAACAGTCCGCAGTTGCAGTTTTTCGCCTCTTGGCCCGTGTAGCTTGCGACATTTTCTTTCCATGACCTGAACTGAAGTGTTGTGTCAACGCTCCAGAGTTCTAACTCCGCGATGCGATAAATTTCAATCCAGATACGATCTACTGAAGACTACTTTCGCCTGACCTCCTACAGTTCCTCCCTTTTCCCGACCCCGCCTGAAGTTTGCCAACGTCTCATGCCGCTTCTCAGTGTTGTCACCTGCGTCTGCTGGCCTCGGGTCCGCACGCAGCCACCTCGTGTATAGTACGTCTCTTCCCCTCTCTGCGCTTAGCCTGTGTGATTTAGTCAATGAGAATTGGCACTTACTTTTGTCGTTGCTTCTTCACAAAAGAGTTGTTCCTTAACCCATTTCCATTAGTACTTTCACGAACTAGTTGCCTAGGGGGTCGCTCGTTCCCTGCTCAACTATGCATACTTCTGCGAAATTTGTTTATCTCACAGCTTGAGAGGTGCTGGAGGTCAGACTGCGCGGGCGTCTTCTCTTCACACCCTAGGAGCGGCTGCCTTCACGTTGTTAGAGGGTTGTAGACTGAGAGAGCCAATTTTGCGTCGGGAGCACCCACCCACATACGGACTAAGATGGGGTTCTGCACATGGAGCGCAAGAGAACATATCCACGGCTGTGGACTTCCGCGCGGCGTACACTGCACAGTTGCAGAAAGGCACTGCCGACGACGATACAGGAGTTGTTCTGGGCCGGCATTTGATGCATGTTCCTGCTTGCTACTGTGTCGCGGGCTCCCGGCCAGCGCTTTGTCCTGAAAACGATTATTACAATGAACTCCTTGCTGGCCCTTCTAAACCCCAAAGCTTTATCCTCTGCCCGCACAGCGAAATAGACTCTAGCGTAAGAGAGACATTGGCACGTATGGAGTGTATTTTTCCTCCAAAGCAGCTTATTCAGGATGACTGTGGGAAGCTAATCGCCCTGGTAAGTGTAGGAATGCCTATGAATCGTGAAATGATTAAGTCAAGACTGAAGCACGATGTACAACCACTTGAGATGTCCAAATGGCGAAAATTGACGGAGCGCTTTTGCAAACCGCAGAATAAGAACGCTCTTCTTTGCAGTCTTTTGTGCTTGACTGGCTTTGCAGGCTGAGCTACTTCACAAGCTTCGAGGAGGGGGTCATCGCTGCATCATCTTCACTCAATTTAGTCGGATGCTGGACATTTTAGAGTCCTGGATTAACTATCAAGGCTTTGCCTATCTGCGACTAGACGGCTCCACGAAGGTACGAAAGGAGGCAGCACCTGTCATCTCTTCAGTTGTACAAGCAACATTGTTCTAGTCCATGTAATGAGCAGTGAGCAGTGTGTTTCCCAGCGGGTGAGTGCAACCGCTTACCATTTAAAACAAAGGCAGTGTTTTGCGTGGCTGGGCGATGACAGGTTGAGAACCGTCAGCGTCTTGTCAACCAGTTCAACACAAATCCGCGCATCTTCCTGTTCATTTCGTCAACTCGTGCTGGGGGCGTAGGCATAAACCTCACAGGTGCAGACACGGTCATTTTTTATGATACTGACTGGAACCCAGCTATGGATAGACAGGCTATGGATCGGTAAGATTACAGGAGCAAATCAAGTGCCAAAATCCACACGTAGAATGACAGAACAGGAACGACGGCAAATTTTGCGTAAAACTACAGGTCCATGGATTTAGTCAAAAGCAAAGTGCATCTCGGCAGCCTCCCTGTGGCTTCATTTCTAGTAGCAGTACAATGGGAGCAGCAGTTGTTTGGGTTTGATTTACTACCTTCATAAGTCGTTTTTTGCACCGTGCAACTCGCAGGTGCCATCGAATCGGACAAACGCGAGATGTGCATATTTACCGCCTGGTCTGCGCACATACGATAGAGGAAAACATTTGGCGCAAGCAGCTACAGAAACGACTTCTTGACGAAATTGTCGTAGACCAGGGCTCGTTCACCACAACAAATGCGGCGAAAAAATTGGGTAGACTTGAAGTCGGCGACCAAAAAGGCTCTGACCTCCAAGAGACGGAATGGTTTTCCAATGCAAATACACTCAAAGAGCTTCTTACGGTGAGTTTAGTGACATAACTCTTGGCCTGAAACCGAAACAGGCTGAATAAAGTGCGTATGCATCCATGGCAAGAAGAAGGCGTAGCAAGAACTGAGCCTGTTGTTTGAATTCCTCATGTATGCTACCGTACGCCATGAAAGTATTTTCTCAGCCGCACGCCTTTTTTATCTTGCTTTGCTCGATTGCGGCTTGCGGATTTACCAGGCAAAGCAGGAGCAGACGGAGGACTTGTACATAGATCGTGTTCTTCACGAATCTGCGACAGAGACAGCCCAAGCGTCACTAGCTCCCATACGAGGAAAGAGTTCCGTTTATGAACTAGCTATGGATGAAGTGGAGGATGTGGAGGATAGAGCAGCCCTCAAGCAAACAGCAAAGGAACAGAAAACAGTCCAGCAGGAAATGAGCGACGTAAGCTGCCAGCCTTCTTGCAAGAGTCCTCTCTGTCTCACGTATTGACTGACCGATTAGATTCAATTGATGCTGACACATTGAAGGATAGTTGTTTGTGAACTCTGAGTTTCTGCAGGATTTTAGAGACGAAAACCCGGATGCGGTGGATGAAGTGACGGCAGCCCTGAACGAATTGCCGGCGCTCGCTACATATTGCGTCAGATTCCTTAGTGACAATAAGAGCGATACCCTTATCGCGCAAATAGAGCGTTTTAAGGTGAGACGCGAGGCTTTGTTCTTTTTGTCCCACCGAAGCTGGAGTCAGCTCGTTGCTGTGTTTCAGACACGCCACGTAACGGGACGTTCAGCAGCGCAGAAACTTGCCTGCCACAATGTTTTAAGGGATATGCAAATGACGTAGACCCTCAAGCTGCATCTGCTTGGTCGGGTGTACCCTGCTTTTTTCAGGCTCAGCTGGAGGGCCAAAGGGAAGAAGGTAGAGAGGGAGAACTCGGAGGGGCAACAGAGAGCGCTTCTGCTGCAGACGGAAACGAAGTTGAAGACACCGGCAGTGAAACATCTGCAGCGTGGGAAAGCGAACTCGAGGAGGAGGACGACGCCGATGCTGGCGAAAATTAGTGAATTTCCTAGCTTGTACACTGAAGTAGGGAACAAAGACGACGGACTACAGAGGCCAAAGGCAACAGTAGCACAACAAAATGAGAACGCCTCAGATTTTTACAGGACTCGTAATCGTGCACTGGCGGTGGTTTGTGTGTTTCCTCGCTCAAGTGTTGCAGATTCATTTTGGTGCTCATGTTTTTCGTGGTCCTTAAGATTTTGTTTAGGGTTGAAGGGATCCTCTGCCTGTGCCGCATGCCACACGAGGGCGGCTCTTGAGCGCGACGCATCTGGTCGTCACTCTAGAAATGCATACCCATATTTATATTCTTTCAGTTCTGGCGCTTCTAGCATCTGCAGTGTTTGTTTACAAGCAGCCGCTTCTAATGGGATGCTTCAGAAACCCTGAAGGGCTGCAGTTGATTTCCTGGTGGCTCCAGACATTGGGTGGTTCCCAGATTCACCCACAAAGCCAAACGAAGCCTCTAAATTGTTTTCATTTCACCTAGTTGTCTGCGGGATTAGCTTTTCCGTTGCTTGCTGGCACAATTCTTCCCATAGATTCACTGCAGGCGCACTTCATGGCGTGTGATTCTCTGATCAACACAGCGAACAGGTGCCCCCAACTATGCGGAGTGGTCGCTCAGCTAGGCCTAATTAAAGGAACAAACTAAGAGCAAGAACCACGCAGTCGTTGAATTCGTGGAGCCGTTCAGCTAGCGACTACCAGCGGATGGTATCTCATGATTACAACTTGTTCAAATTGTTTCGCGCTACTTGTCCTTGTTCAAATTGTTTCGCGCTACTTGTCTTTGTCAATGTACTCATCGCCGCAAATCTTCGTCAATTTGTAACGAGGACGCACACATTACGTCCATAAACTCGAAGTTTGTTTCGCACTGCCATTTCCGGCAGGTAAGCGCCAAGGATGATTGATGGCCTGAAGCCTTCGGTCAAAGACCCATGGAACAGGCCCAACACAGTAACATAAAAAGTCATTTGTTCGGCGAACTCACGCACAGCGAAAGCAGCACGCGCGATTCGCACCAAGACTGAAACACAATAGGCCCAACTGGAAGAGCACGGTGGCCTGCTGCTACTCCCGTGTCCTCCCAGTCCGTCTTGGCTTCGAATGTGTTCCCAAGTCCTGGCCACGGGCTGTGTGGCTGCGGGTTGCATGGTGACCTTCCTGAGTTGTACTTGTCCTGTAGTGCACGCGGCCCACAGGCTCCGGCGACAAAGAACGCGCCCGCGCCCCGTGGCCTGCACCACCTAAAGCCCTCAGTCTGCGGCCCGCTCTGTGGGGGTGGCGATCTACAGGAGGCGAGACAGAGAGAGATCGAGTTCGGGAAGAAGAGTGCGACGAAGACCTCCCAGGGGCAGGCGATGGAGCTTCCAGGAAATTCGAACCATCTGCAGGCGGGCTCTGGTCCATCAGATACACGCGGCTCCTGTATTCCAGCTGCTTATGGCGGCTCTGGCAGGGCGCCTTCCCCTCAACGATGACTGGGGGAGGCCCGCAGTCAGGGCACTCGTTCACTGTAAGAGCTGCGAACTCTGTGGAAAGTGGCTTGCACCGCTCTGGTGCAGGGGCACTGTTCGGCTCATAAGGGTTTCTCATTATGAAACTGTTCGACCCCTTATGCAGTTCAGAAAGACTGTGCAAGCGCTACATATACACCCGACGCGCTTGCCGGCAAATGGTGTTGGATTTCCAGCTTCCAAAACGCTGGCGTGGCAAGCAAAGTCCTTCTGGATCATAATGCTGCCACGAAAAGTCCATGGAACAAAGCCACGTCGGTGCTTCCTGGAGAGCGAGGGCACTTGGAGAGGGAACACAAGCTCAGACGGTGGCTGTTGCGTATGGCGCAACCGTGGGCACCATGGATGCACCCAGGGTTGTGCCCACCTTATATAAATACCAGATACTGAACAAGACCGACGGCTTTCCACGAGGAACGCGTGGTCTACCTGTTAGCCTGCCATGCGGCGATGCTCAAATGAGTAGCTTCGCGGAGAAATCAGCACTTAGGTGGAAACGGCTGAACCATTCTCAGCCTTGTTTGCCTTCATAACCCTTTTCCAATGAAATAAATGCATTTAAGAGTCCTTCAGGGTCATCTCGACAGAGCGGGGGGGTCTGGGTCACGCAGTCAACAGCAGAAGTCGCCGGTAGGCTACCTTAGACCGCATGCCTTCATCTGCAAGACGCATCCTAGAGAGCGCGAGATCCTATAATTCCTTCAGTTTTCGAAGATATTTAATCAGTTTTATTTCAGTCTTAAGCATTCCAGTATATCCTGCGTGTGGCGGGGCGTATAATCCTCACCGCTGGGCAGCGTAGAGCTGGAAACCTAGCCTTTGGCAGTCACTTTTAAGATTTTCCTGCAAACGCTTTATAATTGCACAGTGTGTCAAGTTAATCCGCTGTGTAAACTATGATTTCCAGCAGCAACAAAGGCCGCAGCAAATCCCATGCATCTCGTGGGTTCTAGTTGGTACACACCGTAGTCGCTAAACCCTTAGTACACCTGTGCACCGACACAACTCGCCGTCACTGAATTTTCCATCCTGAGAAGCACATCGCGCTCTAAGAATGCTTATTTGATAATATAGTGTTAAATTACTCATAGAAAGGCTACAAACTGGCGGGAATACTAGCCAAAGCAATAGCCAGGCAGCTTCTTCGTCTAGCCTGCGGGCACTCTTCTGCTACATTTGCTGCTCACAAGGCTCCTCCTTGAGCACTCTGCAAATGAGCACAGGCAGCTGCGAGGCGCAAGAGCCAACATATTCAGTTTTAGATTTCAGCGGCCGCAGCGGGGGTGTCATCGTGAAATACCCCCACTTGTTCTGCCAAAATATATAGAAAAGCCACCAAAATGTAACACCCCTGTTCGCAGAAAAACCCGCCAGTAGATCGGAACTCGTTCGCGTCACGTGAAAGGCATCACACACTACACAATGATTCATAGAAGATAGCGCGGTAGGAGGTAGTGAACACGGAAGCAGTGTGCTCTGCATGCACTTGCCAAACTTCTGTCCCGCAAACACAACTTCCCGCGCCTCCAAGCCAAAGCTGAGACGGCTGGACTCTTGCTTTTTTAATTGGAAGCCAAGCTATCAGGACGCTGTCACTGACAGGGCCAGCTGAGCTTTGTACCAATATTTTCCCACAGATCCACGGGAACATTCCAGCTTGTAAGCTGTAGTGCACAACTGGGGAGTTTTCGCCACGATGCAGCTTGCTGATTCCTGAAATCCACGACGGCCTGGCTAGAATTAAATAGACGGGATAATTGCACGTCTCAAAGCTACAATTTTATGCAACTGCTTAATTCTTGAGGAGCAACAAGTCCAAGTTTCCTTTGATTTGGGCTGACGGGGAGCGGGCTAACAACCAGAATGAGGTTTCCATTGCCCAGGCGTCTGTGAAAGAGGCCACCTTCGGCGTAGTCCAGTAGTAGACGATAAGACAATCCAAAATTGCAAAGTAAAAAGACATGAAAGTGATTTGGTACGAAAGAAAACCAGACTGGACGATGCAATCCTTTTAAATAAATGGCCCGCTCCATATTTCACAACTTCGCATTGAAAACGGCAATACCCACTACGGCTTCAGACAACTTAAAAGGAGAACTACTTTTTAATCGAGTACACTTGCTTTATAAAATAGTTAATGCCGTAGACACGTGATTGGTACTAAGAAGTACGCAAGAGAACATCGCTTCTCAGGTTTGCGGAGAGCCTCACGTACTTGTTGCAGGACACTGCCCGCCATATGGGAAGTACCTCGCCTGAATTACCTCATCAGTGCATGAATATTGGGCCTTTAAAAGACTGAAGAAGCTAAAGCTTAGTGGTTTCTACGTAGCAGGCACTGTGGACTCGAGCTAGCGATCCGCTGCAGGTCCTCATCGTGGCTACCGCACAAGCTTATCGCGTTGTATATGAAAGCTAGCATTTAACTTATAAACGAGTTCTACTCTGGAAGGGCTATACTGTGCTATGTGAGGTTTTCAATCGCAGGCCAAGAGCGTCTCAGACAAGCCCGAGTCAACGACTGCTGGACAGCCACAAGCTCAGTGCCTTTTCTAACTATTTCTTGTTTCGACGGAAGACTCCATGTAATATTTTGATGTGTATTGGTGTAACTCTGAGACTGGGGGAGTATAAGGGTGCAAAGGAACAAGAGCATCAAAGGGCTGTAGGCAGCGCCTGGTGGGCAGCTCTCCTGTTCTCCTTCGTTACTCGTTGTCGTGAGAGTCTGCCGCACAAATTGTGTACGTTTCAAAATGGAAATTGACTCACATTTAAGCAATAAGTGGCGTTGCGAACAAACACATATTCTTTGCAGCTTTCCTCAAGCCCGAACCGTCAAGTGAGGAAGCGAGCGTGAGACCGCTGCCCACTATCCAATTGAAAGAACTGCATCGATGACCGCGCTGTTGCAGATTTTGTAGTGCATTTGACTCCTTTTCGAAGAACTTATTGGCGTGAATACGTAAAGGAACACATTTGCTTTCCTGAGAACTTTTCTCTGCACGCTGCCAACCGTCGATTCGCCCGAGGTAGCTGCCACGCAACTGCTCCAACTGGCGAAGCCCTGCTGACCGGCGTCTTCTTTCCTTCCAAAAGAACGCATATTTGTTGCCTCCCTTTAAATTTGCCTTGCAGAAGCGTTTCAAAATGAAAACCCCGGCGGACTGCTCCGTTGTGCCCATTGGGCGAATACCAGTGGACAGTGCCTTCAATGGCCATCCCCGTCGGCGAGCTCACCACGGAGGAGCAAAGCTGAGTTCAAAAGGTGAAGAAAGGAAAAAGCCTTCCATCAAAGACATATTTGGTCTCACACCGCTGGACATTTTTGGAAAGCCTTCAACAGATGACGCGCCCGGCCCGGTAAAGCTGCTTCAGAACCTAGTCGGCACAGCCACCAGCGCAAGTTCTCGCGAGCAGAGAGCTAATCCTCCAGAAATCCAAGAGTCTGAAGCTCAAAATGCAGCTAACCAGCCCTATGGGCCCCAAGGTAGCGGGCTAATGCCACCAGAGGCGCACCCGAAGCCGCAAGTGCCGCAGATAGACACGAGGACCAACCTTGAGAAGTATCTCAGCATGAAGATGCAGGAGGCCAGAGGTCACATGCCGATGTACCCAATGGTTGGTTCAGTTCCTCCTGTGTATCAACAGAATGCCTACTTCGGCCAGATGCAGATGCAGCCAAGTGCAGGGCCTCAATTCGCCTATCAGCCGCAGTTCGCAAGCCCAGCCCCCCCCGTAGGAGGCTTCCCCGAGAGCTGGGAAGGCCACGGAATGGCCGCTGGCTGCGTTCCTCCGTGCCACTTTGAGAATCCGGCGAGTTATCCGGAACAAGTGGCCCCCGCGGCGTATTCGCGGGCCCCCTCTCTCCCGCACAGCCGCAGCGCTTCTGAACAGAACTGCATCCCAGAAGCTTTACAGTTTGACTCCCCTCCAGCGTGGTTTCAGCACAAGTCCTACATGCCGCAGGTGCCGCAGTTCAGCCACATGACGGCCCCCGTTCCCGGGGCCCCCTTCCACCCCGGCTTCAGCTACGCCACAGACTTCAAGTACTACTACAACTATTACCCTGCAGAGGAATACGCAGGCGAGATCGACGGAGGCGACGCAGCGGCGCAGGAGGAGGCGGTGGCTCGCGAGCAGCAGCGCGCCGAGGAACTCGCGGGCCAGCAGGCTGACAAGCCGCAGGCCATCAAGCCGATCATCACTTCCAAGCGGCGCCTGGAGTCCGGAAAAGCAGTTCCACTTTAATTTCAAGTTACAAGTGCCTTGGGAGCTCTTGACTTGCGGGAGTTGCTGCGGGCGCTCGAGCCGGCAAGACCCCCAGAAAGCTCCCAGCTGCAGCTTCAGGTGCACACTTCTTGACCCACGAACCTTCGAAGTAGACCTTGCTTTAGCCGCACAAAGTTTCGAACTCAACGACAGTTCACTTCTGCAAAGTTTGGCGTCTTCTCACGCATCATGAAGGGCTGTACGAGCCGCCTCAGGCGGCATCAATGCGGAACTTTTAATGCACAGCTTTTGCTAATTGATGCTCAAGACCCATCCCCTTTAATAGCTGCTGACGTATTCCTACCTTAGGCAATTGCTGCAGACCCAAGCAAACTCAGTCCTGCACTTCAGCTATCACCTCGCGCTACCACGTAGGGCTCTTCTTGCATGCACTTGTTGACATATTTTGTTCAAGTTCCCAAGTGTACTAATCGCGCAGCGCAATATCTTGCACGTTTCCTTAAACATCTTCTCGCCTAGCCATTGAATATGCTGAAACACCCGAAGGTATGCTTATAGTGTATACTCTTAAACGCCTCCAACTCTCCCAAGGGAAGGACGTCCACGGAAACCTTATCACTGTTGGCTTCTCATTTTCTCTATTCTGTCTGTCTTTCCGGAACTCATTGAAACTACACTGCATGAACTAAGGAACACTGCGTCTCGGCTTTTGCAAAGAGCTACAGTGGCACGGCAGTGGACTTGCATCCTAACTCGGACCCCAAGCGTTGGAGATTGAAGCCATGTTTAAATGTTTCAAGATCTGTTCAGCGCAACAAACTGTGTTTTCGTCGTTTTCTGCGAAAAGTTTCCCTTGGTTTGTGCTGTCTACTGCCCAATGCTGTGCCCGAAAACAACTGTAACGGGGCACACCGCTGTGCTGGCTCCGCTCCACGAGGGAGTGGAGCTCCATATACACATTTTGCGTATCTTTATAGTGCATGCACTCGAGTTGTGCGGCCGCGAAGGAGCACCGGAGTGCAGTCGCACGCACACTTGAGCGCAGTCGTACATCTCGTGCAGGCGAATCTGCATGCGACCCGCGAGCAATAAAAAGGCACCTGTTGACAGCCCCCAGCAACGAGAAAGCAGCAGTCGATATTCCCCCCCAAAATTCAGATCTAAGACAGGTGTCAGTGTGGCTGTGCCGAAGTCCTGTGTTCGCTGCAGCCGCCGCCAGCTGCGGGCTCAGCTGCTGCGCGGGTGGCCGCGTTCTGCGGCGCCGAGCCCCAGCTGGCTGGAAACAGCGTCTCGAAGACTCGAATTAATGAAACAGCACCTCCGCAAGATTTCAAACAATGCACAACACAGCGCTGCGGACTAAAATCCCATTCGTGGCCAGACCTATGCGTCAGTCGATGTCGTCGAAGTTGCCGCTTTCCTCGTAGCTCGTTTGCTGCTGCGCAGCAGAAGAAGACTCTTCCACCTGAACTGAAAAATGCGTGGGGGCCTCCTCTTGCTTCTGCGAGTTAGCTGCTGCTGCTGCTGCTGCTGCTGTCGGCGTCGTCGCTGCTGCTGCTGCTGCTGCTGCTGCTGCTGGGTCCGCGAGACCGAGCAGCCGCGGCCCGTGCTGCGCCAGCAGCGCCCTGCCGTCCTCCGTGAGCGCAGCCTCGCCCAAGTGCGTCTTTATTTCCTGCAACATGAGGCAAGAAGCAGTTAAGTTTTCATCGTTGTGTTTGACGCTGAGTCCCGCGGGGTTTCCGAACTCGCGCGGGACGTACTTGGGCTCCATGAAGCGCGTGAGCTGACTGCCCTTGGCAATGGCCGCGATCTTGCTGGAAGGAATGCCCATAATGCGGGAAGCTATGGAGGGAAGAAGGGGCGCAAGAAAAGAAGGCACATTAACTATCACGAGGAGTTCAATGTGAGGCAAGTAGCGCTGCAGGAAGACCCGCAGGATGGGGTCGTAGTCCTTGATGAAGCGGGTGACTTTGGAAATGACTTCGGGAAAGCGGAAGGAAAAGAGGTTCTGAATGCCCAGCATGTTCTTGACGATGTTTGCGTCCACAATGCGCATGTGTTTCTTGACTTTGTACTTCTCCAGCATCAGATCCAGCAAGTGGAACTCGACGTCCATCACCGCCCGCGCCTCCTCCACTGTCCGCAGCTCGTTCAACATGTCGTAGCAGACCAGACTTCCGCGCAGAGAGAAGCCGTGGTAGTGAATAGTCAACATGGGATGCACCTTTTCGAAGAGTTGCAGCGCGGCTCTGCGGCGCGGCTCCGAGAGGGGGGGGGGGGGGGACCCCCG
>NW_013651772.1:15027-35484 GCF_000499385.1 Eimeria necatrix | reverse complement strand
TGCCCCTTTTCGAAGAGTTGCAGCGCGGCTCTGCGGCGCGGCTCCGAGAGGGGGGGGGGGAGTACCGCCGTCTCGGCTCCGCCGCGCTGGGCGGCTTTCCCTGCTGCTGCTGCTGCTGCAGCGCCTTGCTGCACCTGCAGCACGGAAGCCACGCTGCTGCTGCCAGCAAGAGGGCCACCCACAGGCCCACGCCGCGCATTCGCCGCATAGTGCTGCACTCCGCGGGGCCCGTCTCCAGCCCTGCAACGCGTCCGCAGAGTCCGCGTCAAGCGCTCGCAGCAGCCGCCGAGTCCAGCCTCCGCCACTCCTCGAGCAGTCCTCGGCACTCCAGTTGACCCCAAACGCGCGCATAACAATAGAAATTTGCAAAAATTCTGCACAGCAAGTCAGATTTGACCCGAATCTCGCGCTTCCGCGGGGCCCCAGGCTTCAAGGCTACTGAGGCGCAGCCGCGGCTCCTGGGGCTGGCCGAGACCGTCCTGATTCCTCGACACACAAACGCTAAACAAACCACTCTTTTTTAGCACAGAACTCCACAGACTTGCTCGGCATTAACGCTTTTGCATATTTACCAGCGACTACCCCCGTATCCGCTGTCTAGGCAGCGCTTGCACCTAGATCCCACCCTGCTTGTCGGGCGCTGCGGGGATCCGTCTCGCGCCCTGACTACCTCCTGAAGAAGTGCCGATTCTTTAGATTTATTTCGAAACTCCTCTTTGCCTTGTAGCTCGCTTGAAGATGCTTAGCATGCATGCTTGGCGAGCCGGAGTGCGGCTACGCAGTGCGGGGTTACTTGCTGCGGGGGGTGATCCGCCCTTTCTTGGCTGCAGGCTGCCCTCGTTGACCTGTTCTGCCTTCTTAAAACAAATGCAGTTCAGTTTATCTTTTCAAAGTTCTACTGTGCTTGAGGTTCCCAGCTGCTTCAGCCAGAGGGCTGGCAGCGCCGCTCTGCTGATGGGACAGACAGGTCGTTTCTGATCCAGCGATTCCTACACTGATTAGGGGGCAGCTTGCGGGGTTCTTTTATGTTTATTTTTATAATTGCAGAACTTAATTTGCTTCTTTATGGGTCCCTTGCTGCTGCTTCTCGCGGCAAGCAGCAGCAGAAGCAGCAGTACGGGCCAGTTCAAGTGCCTGGGTCTTGCAGCTTGTGCTAACGAACACAAGAGCCCACTAGCTGCACCTCTAGAAAATGAGATAACAAGTGAGACAACTCAAGAACAGCATTTGTAGCTTTCTGTTCAAGTCCTTTCGAGTTGTGGGGATATCCCATAAGTTGCAAAAGAATCAAACTTCGATATCAAAATCAGCTGCTTTCAGGTGAATTGCACTGAGGCAGCGCCACGGCTTGCACAGGAAACACCGTATTCTTAGCCGGAGGTCCCGCGGGCCTCGCCGGGTAGACTTTCTCGGGGTTTTGAAGCCTCCACTTTGCTTCAAATAACTCTAAAATTGGTGAAAATGGTGAATTGTTATGCAATATTGCGTCAAAAACGCGCAGTTGGTGATCTTTGGGTGCCTATAGGCCGCCTAGTTGGCTGTCTTCTGCACGAGCCATGGCTTGGCCTGCTTCTCTGAGCAGATCACTGGCAAAGTGGCATCTTGTTGCGTCATTTAATGCTTTTTATTCCTTTAATTCCTCTTATGTTCACCGCAGCTGTCGCTGGGGAGATGTCCGTGCATCAACTTGGCATGTCAGTAACTTGAGGCACTGTGGAAACCTGTGTAGCTTCGCGGCTACAGGGAGTGAAGGCCGAAATGTGTGGCCTTTAAGCCGCAAATAAATACTAATTTCCGTGAGCAACAAACATAGTGAAGGTTGTTCTTCAATTGTGTCGTTTAGAACGGAGTTGTGTTCACTTTCCAGATCCCGCCAGCCAGCCCTGTGAGAAAATTCAACTTTTGCGTCGCGCAGTTGTGTGCTCTGCGTATATCCTTCTGCAAAGCATTCTAAAGTTATTTTACCAACTCTGAGGAAACAGCCAGCGATTTTGCGAGTAAATGCAGCCAGGCCGCCGTCCGCCGCTGCTGCTGCTGCTGCTGGCTGGCAACGCTGCGCAGCATTTGCGGACTATTTTGGGGTCTATATCGCTGCATTGGCTCCCATTTCAAACTATCAGACACCAGTAATATTAGTTTGGCCAAAGAGGAGCGTGCAGCACTAGTTTTTCCGCAGCTTTCCCTCGATTAGAGTGCGGCATGCGGCCGTGTGCTGCAGGCTGCAGCCACTGCTTTAAGCTCGCAAATCCGTGGCTCTTCTGGCGGCTCTGCTGCGAAGTTAATAGTTGTTTATCAGCGGCTGAAAGCTGCTTTCTGCGTTTTCAATAAAGATCCACTTGCATCTGCGAAGGAGCGCATGCAGAGCCACTGATAGAGCGGAGGTCTGCAAGGCTCTCGAGCTGACGCTCAACTGCTGCCAGTTCCGAAGCTTGAAAACTGCCTCTACCTCAAGGATCACTTCCTCTGTCTGCAGTGTTCACTAAAATCCCCTATTGGCAGCTGAAGAGGGGCCTTTCAATGGCTGATTTGCCCGTTTTTTCAGTCGATTCGCATTGTGTGGCGAAGCCTCGGCGGAGAGGCGAGAGGGAGCGAAGTAGAAACTGGCCGGAGTGCAGCAAGCTGTGAGGAGTTTGTTACAATTGGGCTTTTCCGTTTATGAACGGAGCTGCAGGCCGTGGGTGTGGATCGAAGCCGCAGAGTGTGCCATCGTGGGAAGGCCGCGGACTGCCGCCGCAGCAGCGTTGGCTGCAGTTTCCGGCATTGCCCGCTGCCGAATTCGCCCACAGCTCCCATTTAAAGGTAAATACGAAGTGCGGGGAGATTTAAATTGCGGGAAATTGGAGTTTCCCCCGAAGGCGCCGCCGCAGCGGCTCAGTGCAGGTTCGAGGTGGCGGCGTTGTCTGAAAGCGGAACTTTCCACCTTTTCGGCTTCGTGGCCGCAACAAGGATTCAATGATTGCGAAAATTAACACAATTTAAGACAAAATAGGCTGGGAAAGAGGTATTACTTTTGCTGGCCTCCAGTTCAAAGCGCAACTCTGGTCTTCGGCGGTCACGGAGTGCCGCCGTCCAGTGGGCTCGCGCTGCTGCTGCGATTCGCGCACACTTCTTCGAGTTTGGCTTTTTCGAATTTGAAAAACGAAAAGCATTTAACTTCTTCTTTCTTTTCAATGTTAGGGCTGTGCAGTTTGGCCCTTCTTCGTCGTCAGCAGCGGGCGCGGGCAGGATCACTTGAAAGCCTGTGACTGCTTTTTGGACTTGGCGGCTAAACCGCGGCTCTTAGCGCATTTTCTTGAAGTTTAAAAGCCCAAATATCCATTTTTGGGACTCTCAGAGCCCCACTAATGGACTGGGAGGGGAAAGGCCTCGAGAAAGAGCCCAACTTGAGCTCAACTTGAATTCCGGCGTTTTCCTTTTCAGCACAAGACCCCCGCTGCTGCCCTTCGCGGCTCCAGCGGAACTCAACTAAGAGCTCGGGCTGCGGAGCCGGGCCTGCGGCGGCCTTTCCCCGCAGCAGATTCCCTCCCAAGAGAGCTGCTGCTGCAGCAGCTGCAGCAGCTGCAGCAGCTGCAGCAGCTGGGCCGAGGAGCCCTGCTGCAGCAGCTGAGCCGAGCTCCTGCGCTGCAGCAGCAGGGCCCGGCACAGCGCTCCAGCAGCAGGTCTCAGCCGCGCGCCGCAGCAGCAGGCGTGGGGGGATCGCCGCCGCAGCAGCCGCAGCAGCAGCAGCAGCAGCAGCAGCAGCAGCAATGCCGATTCACCGGCTGAGCAGCGGGTACAGCGGGTACCTGTCGGGGGCCTCCGAGGCCAGCGACCAGCCCCGCAGCAACACTTTCTACGGCCGCCTCGGCTCCACCGTGCGCGACCGCAGCCACGAAGTGACTCCCAGCCGCCGCGGTGAGTCCTGCGGTGTACGTACACCCCAGCTGCGGTGTACCTACACCCCAGCTGTACCTACACCCCACCTGTACGTACACCCCAGCTGTACGTACACCCCAGCTGTACCTACACCCCAGCTGTACCTACACCCCAGCTGTACCTACACCCCAGCTGTACGTACACCTGCGGTGTACGTACAGCTGGGGTGTATGTACACTTGGGGTGTACGTACACCGCAGCGCGGGGGGCGCCCCCGTGTGCACAAAGGGGTGGGTGTGGGGCGCTGCGGTGTATGTACACCGCGGGCGTGGAGTGTACGTACACCTGGGGTGTGTCTTTGGTTTTTTTCAGTTTCTTTTTCGCAACTTTCTGCCCTCCGGAAGATCTGCGTGCGACTCACTTACGATGAAGACGCCTACCCCGGAGGAATCGACATTGGTGAGGGTTTAGGGTTTAGGGTTTAGGGTTTAGGGTTTAGGGTTTAGGGTTTGGGAGCGCAGTGCAGCGGAGGCGTCTGCACACTGCGCGTCGCCGCGCAACTGCAGGGACCTCCCCAGAAGTGCATTTCCGCCTCGCAAACAATTAATTAATTAATTAATTAATTAATTAATTAATTAATTAATTAATTAATTAATTTATTTATTTATTGTTGCGCAGACATGTTTGCCCTTTTGTTTGATAACGCCTGCGCCTTCGTGGACTGCATATTCTACAAACACCCCGAAGACGCCAGCGGCAGTTTTTGTCTTAACCAAAAAACGCATTCGCTCGCAGTGGATCTCGAGGCTGTCCCCGACTCCTGCCACACAATAGTGTTGGCTGCTGCGGTCTACACCACTGGCCTGTCCATTGCGGGTCCGCTGCTGCTGCTGCTGCTGCTGCTGGTGCTGCTGCTGCTGCTGCTGGTGCTGCTGCTGCTGCTGGACGGTTGCTGCTTGGCGGCTGCTGCTTGGCGGTTGCTGCTTGGTTTGTTGCTGCTGGACCAGTTGCTGCTGGGTCAGTTGCTGCTGGAGCAGTTGCTGCTGGAGCAGTTGCTGCTGCGTGAGCTGCTGCGGCAGCTGCTGCAGCAGTTGCTGCAGCAGCTGCTGCAGCTGCTGCAGCAACTGGAGGGTCCCGCTGCAGCGGCGGGGAGGCTGCAGCAGGTTGTGAGCTGCGGCGGCGAATTTGCTGCAGAGCTGGAGGGGGGGCTGATTGAGATCTGCGAAGGCTTTATGGGCCCCGTTTTGTTTTCCATTCCTCTTCAATCTCTCGAAGTTAATCTCGAAGAAGCGGCGGACTCTGCGGGAGTTTTGTTTTTCAGTCTTTCGGAGTTCGGGGGGAAGTGGCGCTGCCGCCGCCTCGAGCGGCTCAGCAAGCCCGAGCTGCCTTCGCTGATGAAGGTTGCAAAGGCGAGAAAACAAACCAAATCCCTCAAATTATTCAAAATAAATCCATTTAATTCTTCAAATTTCTTCAAATTCAAACAAATTGCCTTTCTTTAATAGATCCCGGCGGGTTTCGCGTTTCGCCGGATGCCGCTGTTGTGAGGTGTCTGTACACCTGAAATCGCGTTCGGCGACGCGCAGTTTCAGTTTCGCTTTCACTTTTTTTCTGTTTTCCTTTTTTGTTTCTTTTTGCCTTCTCGTCTGTTTAGTTTTACTTCATTCGTCTTTTTTCACATTTTTAGTTACTAGTCCAATTCGAGGACTTGGGAGTTTATTTTTTTTGTGTTTTTTCTCTGACCTGCAGGAGGAGGCCCAGCAGATCGAAGAGGACTTCGCTTTGGGAAACCTCAAGAACCTCCGAACTCTCGACTACGTGGCCCGAGCTGCCGAAGTTAGCAGCGCCTTTCTTTTCCTGCTGCAGCTGCTGCTGCAGTTGCTGCAGCAGTTGCTGCAGCAGTTGCTGCAGCTGCTGCTGTGGTTTGTTTTGCTTGCTGCTTCTTCGTTTCGCATTCCCTTTCTGTGGTTTTTTGCTGCTTTTTCTTCGCTTTTCCCCCCAATTTGTTTGTTTTATTTGCTGCTTCTTGCCGGAGTTTCCTTTTTGCAATTTTGTCTTCGAATTCACTTTTTATTTTGACCCTTTTGGCTTTTTAAATGCACTTTTCCCCCTTTTCGTTTCTGCTGCTGCTGCAGAGCTCGCCCAGCATGCGCTCCACCTCCAGCGGCAGCCGCGAAGCCCAAAAAATGAACTTTTCGATAAATTCGGAAAAACTTGAAAAGCTGCAAAGTCGCCTCTCGGCCTTGCGAGGCGGCTCCAGCTCCAGCGGAGAAGGTAATGAATTCTTTTGAATTAAATGCTTCAATTGCTGCTTTTAAATGGACTTTTCAAGTCAAATTTTGGCCTCGGAGTGGCCCCGCAGCACTCGGAAAGTCAGTTTATTGAGAAAGTGTTTTGGAACTTCAAAATTCGAAAAAAGAGGGTTCAGGTGTCACTACAGCTGAGCGCACACTGGCTGCGCGTCGCATCTTCCTTTTCACTTTTATGTTTTCATTTATTTTTATTTTTTTATTTTATTTTCATTTTATTTTTATTTCGTTTTTGTTTGCCATTTGCCACTCAGGCACAAACACTGAGGCCCGTCTGTCGGCCTTAGAAGATGAGCAAAAGCGGCTTTCGCGGCAGCTCAACAAAATAGAAGACAAATTGGATTTGCTGCTGGAGGGGCTGCAGGGCTAGTCCTGCAAACCCTAAACCCTAAACCCTAAACCCTAAACCCTAGCTGCAGAGCAGCCCCGTTTGCCGTGAGGAAGTCTCTACAACTGAACTGAAGGCCCGAACGGCCTGAAGGCATTTGGCAATTAATTAATTTTAAATGCCACTAGACTTTTCCTTGTGCACCGAATGAGCTGTCTGTACACCGCAGACGAGCTGTCTGTACACCGCAGCGCAAGTGTCTGTACACCGCAGCGCAGGTGTCTGTACACCGCAGCTGCGTAGGCCGCAAAAGCTGAACAAAAGTCCTCCCGAAGAAAAGTCCTCCCGCATTGCAGAAGAAGAAATGTTTTGAAGAGTCTGGGGCCGCGAAGCCCCTGGGCTTCTGCGGTGTAAGTACACCCGGTGTACGTACACCCGCGGGCCGCGCAGACGCAGAGCTTCTCCCGACTTCACTTCTTCTGACAGAAGACAGCAAACGCTCTCTCCCTCCAACCCAACAAAAACAGAACTGAACAGCACGTACACCCCAGGGAGCTGTACGCACGCTCAGCGGGGTGTACGTACACCCCAAACAGCCTTCGCGGGCTGCACGTACACCCCAAGGGGCTCCACTTAGGCACATCCCGGGAGCTGTACGTACACCCCAAGAGGCCTATGTACACCCCAAGGAGCTGCAGATACACCCCAAGGAGCTGCAGATACACCCCAAGGAGCTGCAGATACACCCCAAGGAGCTGCAGGTACACCCCACGGAGCTGCAGGTACAGCCCGAGGGGCTTAAGCAGACTCCAGGGGGCTGTACGTACACCCGGAGTTGCATGTACACCCGAAGGAGCTGCATGTACACCCCAAAGAGCTGCGCACAGCCCCGCGGAGCTGTCCATACACCCCACGGAGTGTACGTACACCCCAAGGCGCTGTGCGTACACCGCGAGAGCGCCTTCAGAAGGCGCGCCGCAAAGAAGAAAAAAGAAGAACAAAGAAAGATAAAAGAACGAAAGAAAGAACAAAAGAAAGATAAAGAAAGATAAAGAAAGATAAAGAAAAGCAGTTAGTACCCGTAGCCAAGAATGGCGCCGCTGTTGGGAATGTAGTAAAACTCGCTCAGCAGCATCGCCAGCAGAAAAGTGTAAAGAAAAGAAAGCAGAGACCCCAGCCGCACTGCCCACTCGCCCCAGGCCGCTCTTTTCGAGCCCGAGGGCGCATCTGCGAAAAAAGAAACAAAAAACAAAAAGAAAAACAAAAAGAAAAAGAAAAATGTGAACTAAGTCGCATCTGCGAAAAAAAAAGCAAAAAAAAACAAAAAAAAGCAAAAAAAAAGAAAAATGTGTGCCAAGTCCGCGCCGCACGCGCCCGGTGTACGTACACCCCGGAAGGCGCTCTAAGACACGCAACTGGGGTGTACGTACACCCCAGTAACAATAATAAATAAATAAATAATAATAATAGTAATAATAACAATAGCAACTGGGCTGTACGTACACCCCAGAAGGCGCTCTAAGACGCGCAACTGGGGTGTACGTACACCCCAGAAAGGCGCTCTAAAGACACGCAACTGGGGTGTACGTACACCCCAGAAAGGGGTTTGGAAACACGCAACTGGGGTGTACATACACCCCAGAAAAGCGCTCTAAAGACGCGGAACTGGGGTGTACGTACACCCCGGAAAAGGCGTGGAAACGGACTCAAAGAAAGACAAAAGGCGAAGCAGCCGAGCGGAGGAAAAATGAAAGAAAGGAAAAACGCGGCGATGATGTACGGCAGCCACCTTTCACCTGTGTCCACGCCCTCCGTGTTCTGCGGCAATAATAAAATAATAATAAAGTAATAATAAATAATAATAACAATAATAATAATAATAATAATAATGATAATAATAATAATAATAATAATAATAATAATAATAATAATAATAATAATAACAATAATAGTAATAATAACAATAATATAATACTAATAATAATAGTAATATAATAATGGTAATAATAATAATAATAATAACAATAATAGTAATAATAATAAATAATAATAATAATAATAAATAATGATAATAATAATAAAAGCAATAATAATCAGATATAATAATAATAATGTCATAATAATAATCATAATAAATAATAAATGCTATGCAGAGTTAATTTTAAATATTATTTAAAATTAATTTCAAATTGTGAATGGCAAAGAGTGAAGAGCAGCAAATTGAGAAGGAAATGCACAAAAAAAAGAACAATTAAATAAATCATTTATTATTTATTTTTAAAAATAACAAATAAATAAACAAATAAACAAATAAATAAATAAATAAATAAATAAATAAATAAATAAATAAATTCGGAGTTCAACTGACAAGCAAATGAACACTCAAACAAACAAACAAATGAAGACGCAAATGAAATAAATAAATAAATCAAAGAACAAAATAAATAAATAAATAAATGAATAAATAACAAAAATAAAATTATAAAGCAAATGCATAAAAGAACAGTTCAAAAGATAAAGGAATAAACAATTCAAAGAAAAGAAGATTAAAAGAAGTCAAGAAAGCAAAAGATATTAAAAAGAATAATAAATAGAAAAGAAATTAAAAAGAAAAGAAATGAAATAAAAAGAAGTAGAAATAAATAAAAATAAATAAAATAAATCAACTTACTCCATCCACAAAAACCTTCGTGTCCTCTGCAGGAATTTCTGCGCCGTCAAAGTCCTGAAAAGAAAAAAGAAAATTTAAATTAATTTAATTTAATTTAATTTAATTTAATTAAAAATAATTTAATTTAATTTGAAATAAATGAAAATAAAATTACAAACTCTCAAACGCATGCAAAGCCTGCAAGCCTGGGGCTCCGAAAAGGGGAGCAGCTGCAGCAGAGAGCAAGTCTCCTGCTGCAGCAGACGCTCCTGCTGCTGCTGCTGCTGCTGCTGCTGCTGCTGCTGCTGCTGCTGCTGCTACCTTTTTAGGGTTTTCTGCAGCGTCAGTCTGTGCTGCGGCGTCGCCGTGCTCCCAATCTCCTTCCTTTACCATTTTCGGAGTTGCTGCTGCTGCTGCTGCTGCTGCTGCGGTGTCTGTACACTTGAGGCTGCTGCTGCAGTTTGCTTGAGGCCCGAAACGGCGGCGAGGCGCTGCTGCAGCTCGCAGCAGCAGCAGCAGCAGCAGCTCCAGTGCTGCTGCTCTTGCCCGCAGCAGCAGCTCGCTGCCACTGAGGAAGCACCAGAAGCTGCCTTATGACCTGCGCAGTGCTGCTGAAGAGCCCCTAGCAGCGGGGAGCAGCAAAACATCCGCCTGCTGCTGCTGCTGCTGCTGCTGCTGCTGCTGCTGCTGCGCGCGGCCGACTGCTGCGGGGAGGTCTTCGCGGCGGAGCTCCGGCCCGTGGTCTTCTGCTGCTAAAGTTTGCGAATTAAGAAATGAAAATAAAAAGATTTGAAGAGTTAATAAATTCAAAAAGAAAGACTGCGCGCCTGCGGACAGCCGCAGCGTCCGAACCTGTAAGTACACCCGGACACTGCCGCGACTGCGGCGGGCGACTTCGCCTCAAAACTGCCTTTTCGGAGCTCCCTTGGATTCTTTTTGTTAATTTAAGAATAAATAATCAAAATTTTATTCTTTTTCGAAGCAAAACCCGCAAAATAACTCCAAAATTGCTGCTGCAGCGGCAGACTCGCGCGCCCGGAGCTGCAGCAGCCCACCCGCTATGCTCCGGAGGCCCCCGGCTTCTTCTCCGGATAGTCTTGCTGCTGCTTGAGTTGTTTTTTGCAATTTAAACATTTTAATTTAATTAAAGTATTCAAAAAAAAGTGGCATTTCGAGTTATTGCTGCGGCGAATGAGCCCCCACTCGCCGCTGCTGCTCTCTTGCCCCCCGCTGAGTGGCAGCAGCACGCAACACTGCCGGCCCCCAGCTTGTCTGCTGCTGCTCAGTTTGCAAAATAGAAAAAAATAATATTTTAAATTTAAATTAAATTAAATTCCAACAAGCTCTTCCGCAGAGGCGGAGCTGCAGCTGCAGCAGCAGCAGCAAACCACCCGCTGCAGCAGCTACGTATTTCGTTTCGAAATGATAATTGTTTTTCCAAAAACAAAAAGACTAAAAGACTAAATAAACTCCACTAACTCTTCTTAAACTTCCACAAAATGTTCCGCAGCAGCAGTTCCTAACTTCAATGCCGAATTCAAATTCAGTATTTGCTGCAGCAGCAGCAGCAGCAGTCGCTGCAGCAGCAGCAGCTGCTGCAGCAGCAGCAGCAGCAGCAGGTGCAGCAAACATGGAACGGAGTAATTTGGCTCTTTCGCGTTTCTCTAGAGTTTATTCTTTTCCGTTTCTAAATACAACTTCACTTTTACAAATATATTTTGCATTTATTCTTTAAATAATAAACACATTTTGCATTTATGAATTGGGTAATAATTAAGTTCCGCATTTGCGCATTCATATGAGCTGTACATACACCCCAACTACGCATGCATGCGTCTGCATGCACCGGGTGTACATACACCCCAACTCTCCCTCGAACTAAATAATAATAATAATAATATAAATAATAATAATAATATAAATAATAATAATAATAATAATATAAATAATAATAATATAATTATTTTATTGTTCAAAAGCACTTGAAGACCCAACGGATTCAATTCCACTTTTATGACACTCAAATTTCGCCAGAAACCTTTCGACAGAAAGCGCCGCCAAAACGCAAACCCTCAGGGCCTCCGCGCTCCGGCTTCTTCAGAGCAAAATACCCAACCCAGGGGCCCCCTGGGGGCCCCCCAGGGGCCCCCTGGGGGCCCCCTAGAGGCCCCGAAGGGGCCCCCCTGGGGGCCTCTTGGGGGCCCCTAGAGGGGCCCCTGTTGGGGGGCCCCCCCTGGAACCCACAGGAGGGGCCCCCAGAGGGGGCCCCGAGAAGGGCCCCCAAAGGGCAACCCCGGGGAACCAAAGGGGGCCCCCAGGGGGGCCCCCTTGGAGGGGCCTCCCCAGGGGGCCCCTTTGGGGGGCCCCCTGGGGGCCCTGGGCAGTCTGAGTTGCTCCGCCGCTTCCCACAGCAGCAGACAAGGGAAGCTGCTTCTGCCTGCTAGGGCTAGCAGCAGCTTGAGCCCTCCGCCTTTGCTCAGCTGCAGCAGCAGCAGCAGCAGCAGCAACCCCAGCATTTGCTGCATCCCCTCGAAGCTATTCAACGCTTTGGAATCGCAAGGCATGAAAAGAGGGGCCCCGGCGCCACGCGCCTCCCCAGGCAGGCTGCAGCTAGCGGCCGCTGCAGCGCGCCGCTGCTGCTGCTGCTGCTGCTGCTGCTGCTGCTGCTGCTGCTGCTGCAGCTGGCCCCTGGTTTGTTAATTTCGCTACAAACTAAACACTCATTGGTTGATGTACTGGGAGGCGTCAATGGTCGCCGGCATCTCCGGAATGTGAACTTCGAAACGCGTTTGGACATCATTCAGGACGTTGGTGTCTTCTTGGCTGGCGACGAAGGTCACCGCGAGCCCCTTGGTGCCGAAGCGGCCGGCGCGGCCCACTCTGGAGGCAGCAGCAAATCCCGAAATGCAAAAATGAACAAGTGCAGCAAAAAAGAGGCAAAAAAACGGCAAAATTGCAGCAAAAACGGAGCAAAATGAAGCAGTTTCGCGCGGATCGGCTGCGGGTGGCGGCGGAGTTGAGGTGTACGTACACCTCAAGCGCAGGCGCGCGCGCTCACCTGTGCAGGTACGAGTCGCTGCTTTCCGGCATATCATAATTGACGACAATATTAACTCTTTCGATGTCAATTCCTCGGCCGAAGAGGTCTGTGGCCACCATAATTCTTTTTTCGAAGTTTTTGAACTGCTGGTAGCGGTTGATCCTGCGGCCGCAGCGACAGGCACAGCAAGTTGAATCTCGGGAAACTCGGTGGAATCTCGGTGGAATTTTCTGTTTTTTTCGGAAAAAAGATGAAATAAAGATAAATAAAACCATTTAAAGGCGAGATCTGCAGATTCTCGCGCGGATCGCGGCGCTTTCGGGGAGTTCACGTTTGAGTTCACCTCTCCTCCTGGTCGAGGCCCGCGTGGATCGCAATGGAGGGAAAGTTGCACTCCGTGAGCAGCTTGTTCAGCGCCTGCGCCCTGGAAACGGACTTCACGAAAATTATCACTTGGTTGAACTCCAGAGAGTCCAGCAAGTCGTTGAGTCTTCGGTTTTTGTCGGCTTCCGCGAGCTTGACGTAGAACTGCAGCAGCCCGTGCAGCGTCAGTTTGCTTTCGTCGTCAATGAACACTTCCACGGGGTTCTGCATGAACCTTTTGCAAACCGCCCGCATTTCCCGGTTCATCGTCGCCGAGAAAAACATCACTTGCCTGCAGCAGCAGCAGCAGCAGCAGCAGCAGCAGCGTGGCCAACAGCAGCAGCAAAAACCGCCGCCAGAACGACCCCACAGCCACCACAATCAGCAGCAGCAGCAGCAGCAGCAGCAGCATGCCGTCCTCGCCGCCCAGAGCGCCCCCCGACCCCGCGTTTGCACAGCAGCAGCAGCAGCAGCAGCAGCAGCAGCAGCAGCAGCAGCGGTCACTTCTTCTTGGGAGTGGCGACGAAGATGGCCTGTACGTCCTTGCGCATGTCGAGTTTCTCGAGGCACTTATCGCATTCGTCGAGAACGAAGTGCGCTATTTTTGAGGTGTCTAGACACTTGTTCTTCAGCAACGCCAAGACCCGCCCCGGAGTTCCAATCAGAATTGCAGGAGTTCTTTTTGGATCTGCAAAAAGTTCCAAATGTTTTTGAAGAGGAACTCCGCCATAAACCACTTCGACTTTGACTCCTTTCAGGTATTTGCTGAACCTTTCGAACTCGTTTTTTATTTGAAACGCCAACTCCCGCGTGTGCGCCAGGCCCAGACACACCACCCCCGGCGCTGCTGCTGCTGCTGCTGCTGCTGCTGCTGCTGCTGCGTCTGCTGCTGCTGCAGCGTCGCCGCTGCGCTTCGTCGCCGCGGGCGCTGCTGCGGCTGACGGCGACGCCGCCGCGCCCGCCGCCCCGCCGCCGCCCCCAGAGCCCGCTGCTGCTGCTGCTGCTGCTGCTGCTGCGCTGCTGCTGCTGCTGTCCACGTTCAGCTGCTGCAGGATCGACAACACAAACACTGCTGTCTTCCCCATTCCGCTCTTCGCCTGACACAAAATGTCCACTCCTGTTATCGCGTGCGGGATCGTCTCGTGCTGCACCTCCGAGGGGTGTTCAAACCCTGCAAACCACAAACCCTAAACCCTCACAAACCCTCCTAAACCCTCACAAACCCTCCCAAACCCTAATCCGCGAAGCCCACCCTCTGCAGCATTCGGCAAGTCCAAAAACCCGAAAAAACGGCACCCAAAAGCCACGAAGCAGCAGCAGCAGCAGCAGCAGCAGCAGCAGCAGCAGCAGCAGCAGCAGCAGCAGCAGCAGCAGCAGCAGCGGCCCCGCGTCGCCGATGGCCCTGAGGAGTTCGGGCTTGAGGAAGAAGTCGCGGAAGCCGCTGGCGTGTATGGACACGTAATTGCCTCGGCCAACAACTTCTTCGCCGACGCCTTTCTCCTGAGTTTAAATTAAAAGGTAAGAAGACTGCGTTCTCAGTTTGCTGCTGCTGCTGCTGCTGCTGCTGCTGCTGCAGCTGCTGCTGCTGCTGCGGCTAGCAGGGCGAGGCTACTCGCGGCAGCGCAGGCTGCTGCTGCTGCTGCGGCGAAGAGGAGCAGCAGCAGGGCTTTCAGGGAGACACAGCAAAGAGGGAAGAGAAGAGCAGCAAGAGAAAGCTCAAGGTGCAGCAGCAGCAGCAAAGACGCCCCACAGCAGCAGCAGCAGCAGACACTCCACGCCATCAAACCCACACACGCTGTACAGACACCCCAACGTTACCTTTCCCCCCGCCCAGCTGCTGCAGTTCGCATGCAGCTGCTGCAGCAAGGGCCCCGTTTGGGGCCCCCCGGGGGGTATTTGGGGCCCCGGGCGAAGAAAAAGGCAAAAAGAGAAAAGTGCGGAGAAGCAAATTGGAACACAAGAGGCAGCGAGGGGCCCCCCGAGGCCCCGCAGCAGCTGCTGCAGCTGCTGCAGCGGGGCGGGAGAGGCAAAGCAGCAGCAAGCAGCAAAGAGTTTCAGAGACGCGACTTAGAGAAAGTTTAGAGCGGAGGGGGGCCCCCGGGGCCCCCGGAGGCGCGGAGTGCAGCAGCTGCTGCAGCTGCTGCTGCTGCTGCAGCAGCTGCTGCTGCGGAACGCACCTTGGCGTCGTTTTGCTGCTCGTCTTCTTCATAGTCGACCAACTCGTCCGCGGGGTTCTGCTCGAGCGCCGCCATCTTGCAGACGCGGTGGGGAACGGAGTGGCGGCAAGTGCTGCTGCTGCTGCTGCTGCTGCTGCTGCTGCTGCTGCTGCTGGCTCTCTCGCGGCCTCGACGCGCTCACGGCCTCTCTTCGCGGACACCAAAACCACCTCGCGACTTTTCGCAGCGTTTTAAAAACAAAAAGAGACGCAAAAGACCAAAAAATTGGCAGCAGCAGCGCCCAGTTCCGGGGGGCGCCTGCGCAGCAGCGCATGCAGTGGGGGCTTCGAGCGGCTGGCTAATACGCGCTGCTGCTGCTGCGGTCGTGCTGCGATCGGCGCCATTTGCTGCTCCTTTTGCTCCTTTTTCGGCTTTTAAATCTTCTTTTCGGCTTTTTAAACCCTTTTAAACTCTCCAGCGCGAAAAAACGAACTCCGGGGCGCCCGCACGCGCCCGCCCGCCCCACAGCAGCAGCAGCAGCAGCAGCAGCAGCAGACACCGCAGCAGCAGCGCAGCGAGAGACATTCCAAACGCCTGCTGCTGCGTCGCTGGCGGCCTCGCCCGAGGCCTCTAAGCCCGCTTTTCGCCTTCTGCTGCTGCTGGCACCTCCCGCTGCTGCTGCTGCTGCTGCTGCTGCTGCTGCTGCTGCGCTTCTCGCCAGGGGCTGCTTGGCCTGTTCTGCTGCATGCGCTGCGCCCTTTCCAGCCTTTTATTTCGCTCTTAACTTCTCCGCCCCTCCGCAGCAAACTGCTGCTGCTGCGGAGGGGAACTGCGTCTGCTGCTGCAGTAGAAATTGCCAAGTCGGGGACACTCCCCTCCTGCTGCTGCTGCTGTCGCTGCTGCTGCTGCTGCTGCTGCTGCTGCTGCTGCTGCTGTGAAGTCGCTGCGCGTAGCCTTAGTAAGGCAGCAGCAGAGGAGCTATTTAGCAGCACTTTAGGGGCTGCTGCTTCTTTTAGAAAAACAAAGTGACAGCTAGAACACCTTTTTAGGGTTTAGGGTTTAGGGTTTGGGGGTGTCTTTACAGACACTGCTGCTTCTTTTAGAAGAGTAAAGTGTCAGGTAGAACACCTTTTTAGGGTTTAGGGTTTGGGGGTGTCTTTACAGACAGCACAGAACGAAAGACTAAACCACTAAACCCTAGTGACTGTAGTGAGCCCCGTGGCAGCAGCAGCAAGCTTGCTGCTGCACAGCAGCAAGGGGTTTGCTGCTGCGCAGCAGCGGCTGTACAGCAGCAAAAGACTTGCTGCTGCTGCGCAGCAGCAACGAATTTGCTGCTGCGCAGCAGCAACAGACTTGCTGCTGCTTCCGTGTTTAATTATTTAAAGACCCTTTCAGCCGGTCCCGCGGCCCTAAAGCTTTTGTGAAGGAAGCGTTGCAGCACTGGCTGCTGCTGCTGCAGCAGCAGCAGCAGCAGCAAACGCTGGCCGGTCTGCTGCAGCAAGCGCCGGCCCGGCTTGCTGCAGCTGCGGCGCAGTGCAGCGCGGTGTACGTACACCGCAGCCCCCAGAACTCGAAATAAAAGTTTCGCTTTGATTTCCAAAACCACAAAAGCGGCGCTTTCGAGGTGCGCGCGGCGACTGCTGCGCTGTACGTACACCCCAACTGCAGCTACACCCCAGCTGTACGTACACCTCAGCTGTACGTATACACCTCAGCTGTACGTACACCTCGGGTGTACGTACACCTGGGCTGTGCGTATATCACCTCGGGTGTACGTACACCTCGGCTGTGCGTATACACCTCGGGTGTACATACACCCCGGCTGTACGTACGCACACCTCGGGTGTACGTACACCCCACCTGTCCGCCCAGCTGGGGTGTACGTACACCTCGGGTGTACGTACACCTCGGGTGTACGTACACCTCGGGTGTACGTACACCTCGGGTGTAGGTACAGCTGAGCGGGCGTTCAGGCAGTGCCGACTTCGACTTCAGCGAGGTAGTCCTTCACTTCTGCGGGTTCGAGAATTCGGAATTTTCGGTCTTGGCCGATAATTCCGATTTCGATCGACTTTTCGTTCAAAGCGCCTTCAAAGCCTTCCCGCAAAGTCAGAATCGCAGTGTGGATCGCGTCCTCCAGCTCAATGTCTTCGCTGTACCTGCAGCAGCAGCAGCAGCAGCAGCAGCAGCAGCGGCAGCAGCAGCAGCAGCAGCACAGCAGCAGCAGCAGCGGGGGTCTTTCTGGAGGCCGAAAAAGCCGTTTCGGCTCTTTTTTCGGGAGCCGAGGTGTACGTACACCCCAGCTGCGCCCCGCACCCAACGCCTCTCACAAAACAAAACTCCGTCACTTTCATTTAACTTTTATTTAACTTTTAATTAACTTTAATTTAACTTTTATTTAACTTTTATTTAACTTTTAACTTTAAACTTTTTAACTTTTTTACCGCTTTTCCAAAAAGGTCTTCGCGTTCTGCATGTCCCGCCCAATCGCCGACGCCTTCCACCCAAAGTAAGCCCCGCTGGGGTCCACCTGGTACAGCTGCGGCCCGAAGTCGTCGTAGCTGCAGCAGCAGCAGCAGCAGCAGCAGCACTTTGCAAATCAGCAGCTAGCTAGCTAGCTAGCTAGCTAGCTAGCTAGCTCGCTGGCTAGCTGGCTAGTTCCCTACGCCGGCTAGCCCCTAGCTACCCCTCAGCTCGCCAGCTACCCTCCAGCTAGCCAGCTAGCCAGCTAGCTAGCCAGCTAGCTAGCCAGCTAGCTAGCCAGCTAGCTAGCTAGCTAGCTAGCTAGCTAGCTAGCTAGCTAGCTGTGCGCGCACCCAGCGACGAGGAGGGAAATGCCGAAGGGGCGGACTCCGCCGCTTTGGGTGTACTCCTGCATGACGGAGGCGACGCTCTGGACCAGCTGCTGCGTCGGCATGGGCGTTTTGTAGTACAGTTCGTAGGCAGCAGCCTGCAGCAGCAGCAGCAGCAGCAGTTCATTTGCTGCAGCAGCAGCAGCAGTTCACTTGCTGCAGCAGCAGCAGCAGCAGCAACTGAACTGCTGCAGCAGCAGCAGGAGCTGAGCTGCTGGTTTGGCAGCAGAGCAAGCTGCTGCTGCTTGCAGCAGCAGCTTGCTCTGCTTTCCAGGGAGCCTCCCTGACCATTGGTCTGGTCCCCGGAGCCGCAAAAGCGTCTGCACTTCAGCTGCTGCTGCTGCTGCTGCTGCTGCTGCTGCTGCTGCTGCTGCTGCGGTTTGCTCACCTCCTTGCGGCCCTTCTTGAGGACGACGCGGAAGTCTGCGGGCATGCCGGCGAAGACGCAGCCGACTGCGGGCGTGAAAGCCGCGACTTTGCGAATTGTGTCGGAGTCAATCAAAGGAGTTGGCAGTTTTTTTTCTGCGGCGAGAACGACTCCGTTGCGGGCTTTGATGCCGAGCGCGGGGGCGCCCTGCTGCACGCGGTTGAGGGCGTATTCAATTTGCACGAGTTTGCCGCTCGGCGAAAAGGTCGTCAGGCTGAACGAGTACTGACCTTCCGCCATTTTGCAAATAAAAACGATTTTCAATTTCAAATTCCGCTTTTTCCGACGCCAGAAACTCCCATTCAACTTCCGATCCGCGCAGTCGCCGCTCGCCGCGCAGCGCTCAGGTGTACGTACACCGCAGCCCAGTTTTCAAAAACGCCGCCGCCGCGCGCCGCCACTTTTGTTTTTCTGCACTTCCGCGCATGCGCGATCCGCGGCCGCGAGTCGCTGCTGCAGTTCCGAACGCAGCCGCCCGCGCAGTTTCCAGTTTGCAATTTTTGTTTTTTCTTTGCTTTCCACTTGGCAAAACTCCGCGGCTTTCCGAGACACCGCGGCGCCGCGCCTGCAGCCAGCCCCGCCGCCACCCAGGGCTGCGCTGCCGCCGGACATGCACACCGGGCTGCGATTCGGGCTCCGGAGTGGTCCAAAGTTGAATTTTTTTGCTCCTCTGTCTTTATTTTCCTTTATTTAGGCCAAACGGCTTTCAAATTTACGCATTTTATGCAGGATCGCGGGCGAACAGCAGCCGCGACGCCCCCCCAGCTGCAGACGCCGACTGCTGCTCGCGCCGACCCAACTCGCTGCAACACCGGCTTTCTTTTGCTAATAAGGCAACATCCAAATTGCATTTATCAAATTTACAATTTTTAGCAACTTCGAGGCTCATTCTGCTTCCTAGCAACCCCCCGTTTAACAGCTTTCCTTGCTGCTGCTGCTGCTGCTGCTGCTCTTGCAAGCCTGCTGCTCTGGGCGTCTGTTGAGGCGCAATTTGGGTTGTTTGGAAGCAAATTCTATTTACATTTCTACTTCTATCCATATATTATTAAAATAAATGTTTAGGAGCAATTTAATGAATTGTATTGTCCCGAAAAAGTGTTTTTTATCGCCGCATTGCCGCTTAACCTCCGCAGCCACAACAACAGCAGCAGCATTTGAATCTTACGGTGTATATACACTCTAAAACATGCAGCAGCAGCTGCTTGGAGGGCAAACGGCGCAAACATTTATCATTTTAATTCCAATTCCCTTTTCATTTTTATTCAAATTCTCTTTCTATTTCTGTTCAAATTCTCTTTTCATTTTTGTTCCTTTTCCCCTTTTCAAGAGGACTTGGGGGCCCCCATTTCCGCAGGAAAATACAGAAGTTAAACAAATCCTTTAAAACGCGTTTGCTTATATTTGCATTTATATTTATATTTATATTTATATTTATATTTATATTTATATATTTATATTTCTGAAGATTTTATTCGCGAAGAGAATTTGCTTCTTTTCAAATATGAGAAAGCCATTCCTCCAGTTGAGGACGCAGGGGCGGCGCTGCTGCTGCGCTGCAGCAGCAGCTAACTGCAGCAGCAGCTAGCTGCAGCAGCAGCTAGCTGCAGCTCACCGTGGCTAGCTGCTGCAGCAACAGCAGCAACTAACTGCAGCAGCAGCTAGCTACAGCTAGCCCGAGCTAGCTGCAAAGCAGCTGCAGCTAGCTACAAGTGGCTGCAGCTAGCCAGAGCTAGCCAGCTCGAACTGACCGCAGCTAGCTGCTGAAAAAAACAAAATAAAGTCCTCAAATCCACTAAAAGGTTGTTTAAATGATTTAAATAAAATAAGGTCCTTAAATTGATTGGAAATTGTTTTTAATAACTCCGAAAAGACGCAGTCGCCGCGGGGTTGCTGAGGTGTACGTACACCCGAACGGCTTGCTGCTGCACTTCTTTTCCTTCTTGTTCGGCAGAAGCAAATAAAGACTGCAGCAGCAAATTTGCTGCTTTGCTGCTGCTGATTTATTAAAAATAAATTTAATTAATTCTTCCACGCTGCGCTCAGTTGGCTGCAGCCTCTTGGCTGTCCATACACCGCAAACGGCCGCCTGCAGCAGCAGCAGCAGCAGCTGCTGCTGCTGCTGCTGCTGCTGCATCTTTGCAAACGGCTCTACCGCGAAGCAGCAGCAGCAGCTGCTGCTGCAGCAGCTGCTGCTGCAGCTGCTGCTGCTGCAGCTGCTCCGAAAACGGCGTTTTCGCCGCCGTTTTCGCCGCTGCTGCCGCCGCTGCCGCTGCCGCAGCAGCAGCAGCAGCAGCAGCAGCAGCAGCAGCAGCAGCAGCAGCATCAGCAGCCCTCAGGCCTCCCGGGAGTGTCATAAGCCCACTTCCTGCAGCCCCCCTCCCCCCACTCTTCGCCCCAGCGGTGCCCCCCAACGCCCCCGGGGCCCCAGCGGTCGCCCCAGCTTTTGCCGCAGCTGCGGGGGGCCCCCGGGGGGCCCC
>NW_013651772.1:13362-14927 GCF_000499385.1 Eimeria necatrix | reverse complement strand
GGGCCCCCGGGGGCCCCTCTTGCCAGTGTTGGGCCCACTTTTGGCCACTTCCATCATCAAAGAACTGCTCGCCCCACTTCTCCACTCTTTTGTTTCCGTTTTGGTCAATAGCCTCTTTATAAGCAGTTTTAAACCCCCAGCGTTCCTCCCAAGTCTCGAACCACCGCTCGCCCTGCAAAACCCTAAACCCTAAACCCTAAACCCTAAACCCTAAACCCTAGGCGCCGGGACCCGGGCCGCGGCCGCGCGCCGCGGGCCGCAAAGGCAGCTGCAGGCAACTGCTAGGGCCCCACGCTGTGAAACCCACATGCCACCAAACCCGCGAGGGTTTAGGGTTTAGGGTTTAGGGTTTAGGGGTTAGGGTTTAGGGTTTACCTGGGCGTTGCTCCCCTTTTTCTCAGCCCACGTTTCTGTCTTCTGGTCGCCGTCGAACTTCTCCTTCCATTGCTCTTCCCACGCGTCCCCGCGCCTGCACAAACCCTAAACCCTAAACCCTAAACCCTAAACCCTAAACCCCAAACCCTAAACCCTAAACCCTAGACCCCAAACCCCAAACCCCAAAACCAAACCCCAAACCCCAAGCCCCAAGCCCCAAGCCCCAAACCCCAAACCCTAAACCCTAAACCCTAAACCCTAAACCCTAAACCCTAAACCCTAGTTTGCCTGTTCCAGCCGGCCTTATGGGCCTCTTTTTCTCGGGGGTTTTCTCTCCAGCTTTCTCTCCACTCGCCCTCTTCGTTGGCTCCTTTCTTGTTGGCATATTTTTCTTCTTTTTCTTTTTTTTCTCCAAACTCTTCTTCAAACCAACTCACCACTTCCCGGTCGCTCCGCTCCCTGAGCCAAACCCAACGCCCGGCTAGCTCGCTAGCTAGCTAGCTAGCTAGCTAGCTGGGGGCGTCCGTGGCTAGCTAGCTAGCTAGCTGGGGGAGTCCGTGGGTAGCTAGCTAGCTAGCTAGCTAGCTGGGGGAGTCCGTGGCTAGCTAGCTAGCTAGCTGGGGGAGTGCGCGGCTAGCTAGCTAGCTAGCTAGCCAGCTGGCTAGCTAGCTGGGGGTGGCTGGGTAGCTAGCTGGCCGGCTGGCTGGGTGGATGGCTAGCTAGCTAGCTCGCTGGGTGGGTGAGTGGGTGGCTACCTAGCTGGCTAGCTGGCTAGCTGGCTGAGTGGGTAGATGCCTAGCTAGCTGGCTGGGTGAGTGGCTAGCTAGCTGGGCGGGTGCGCAACTAGCTGGGTGGCTAGCTAGCTAGATGAGTGGATGGCTAGCTGCTGGCTAGTTAGCTAGCCAGCCAGCCAGCTAGCTAGCTAGCTAGCTATCTAGCTGGCTAGCTAGCCAGCCAGCCTGCCAGCTAGCTAGCTAGCTAGCTAGCTAGCTGGCTAGCTATCTAGCTATCTAGCTGGCCAGCTAGCTAGCTGGCTAGCTAGCTGGCCAGCTGGCTAGCTAGCTAGCTAGCTAGCTAGCTAGCTGTGGCTGCTGACGTTCTTCTCCACTGTTTGCCGAACTTGATGACGTGTTCGTTTCCGCAATTATCTCTTTCGACTTTTTCGACGAAAGAGTCGCCGGCGAGCCAGC
>NW_013651772.1:7500-10762 GCF_000499385.1 Eimeria necatrix | reverse complement strand
CAGCAGCAGCAGCAGCAGCAGCAGCAGCAGCAGCAGCAGCAGCAGCAGCAGCAGCAGCAGCAGACCTCGAGAGAAGTGAGTTGCTGCTGCTGGAAGTGCTGCGTCTCTTTCCGCTGCTTTCCCTTCGCCCGGCCTTTCCCCACAGGCCGCGTCCAGGTGTCTGTACACTCCACGCTGCGGCCTTCGCACAGCGTCAGCTCCACTCTGCGCAAAACCCTAAACCCTAAACCCTAAACCCTAAACCCTAAACCCTAAACCCTAAACCCTAAACCCTAAACCGCAAACCCTAAACCCTAAACCCTAAACCCTAAACCCTAAACCCTAAACCCTAAACCCTAAGCTGACCACTGCCCTAAACCCTAAACCCTAAACCCTAAACCCTAAACCCTAAACCCTAAACCCTAAACCCTAAACCCTAGCTCCGGACTTTTCGTAGAACTCCTCCAGCTGGTCTTCAGTGCCTTCTTTCTTTCGAATTCCAATTTCTTCTTTTATTTTTTTATTTTTTTCTTTTTTTGTTTTTGTGCAGCGGCGGCAGCCGTTTGCTGCTGCTTCCCACTGCTCCTCCCAGCAGGACCCGCTGCAGCAAATAAATAAATAAATAAATAAATAATAAATAAATAAATAAATAAATAAATAAATAAATAAATAAATAAATAATAAATTAATTTAATTTAATTTAATTTAATTAATTAGTTTGAGGGTTGAATTGGTTGCGCAGAAAAAACGAACAACAAGGCCTCCGGATAACCGCAGCCGCAGCAGCAGCAGCAGCAGCAGCAGCAGCAGCAGCAGCAGCAGCGCCTCTAACAACAGCAGAAGCAGAAGTAACAGTTAGAGCAGCAGCAGCCTGATCAGCAGCAGCAGCTAAGCAGCAGCAGCAACCTAATCAGCAGCAGCAGCCTAACCAGCAGCAGCATCCTAATCATCAGCAGCAGCCTAAAAAGCAGCAGCAGCTTCATCAGCAGCAGCAAAAGCAGCAGCAGCAGCAGCAAAAGCAGCAGCAGCAGCAGCAGCAGCAAAAGCAGCAGCAGCAGCAGCAACAAGAGTCTCACTCTTTTCCCGTGCCTCTTTTTGTTCCCCTTTTCGAGCCATCCCTCTCTACCCAGACTTCCTCCTGCTGCGTCTCCCTGTCTGCTGCTGCTGCTGCTGCTGCTGCTGCTGCTGCTGCTGCTGCTGCTGCTGCTGCTTCTCTCCAAGTGGCTTCGTAAATTAGTCTCCCGCCCGCCTCCCTGTGCACCAGCCGCCCCCTCGTTTCCGAAGAAGTTTTCTCTTCAAATATTTCCAGCTCTTCTCCTGGCAGCAGCTTTGCTGCTGCTGCTGCTGCTGCTGCTGCTGCTGCTGCTGGCAAGCAGCAGGCAGCCCCCAGCAGCTCCTCCGCCGCGCCCCGAAGCCTCCTTTCGGCGTCTCCCGCCCCATCTGCTGCTGCTGCTGCTGCTGCTGCTGCTGCTGCTGCTGCTGCGCCGTCTGCTGCTGCTGCTGCTGCTGCTGCGCCGTCTGCTGCTGCTGCTGCTGCTGCTGCTGCTGGCTGCCGCTTCAGCAGCCGCAAAGTCCAGTGTCTCCCTTCTTGTCTTTGTCTGTCAGTCCCTTTTTTTTTAATTTCAATTATTCCATTTTCTTTGTCTTCAGTTTCTTCTTCTTCCCACTCCTGCAGCACCTCCGACTCCTGCTGCTGCTGCTGCTGCTGCTGCTGCTGCTGCTGCTGCTGCTGCTGCTGCTGCTGCGGCAGCAGCTCCTGCACCACCTTCTCGACCCGGCGCTCGCGCGCCGTTTCCTCCCAGCGGGTTACCCACCTGCCGACAAACCCTAAACCCTAAACCCCAAACCCTAAACCCCAAACCCTAAACCCTAAACCCTAAACCCTAAACCCTAGGTCTGGCCATTAAACCCTAGCAGCACCATACTTGAGGCAGGGGGCTTGGAAGCTTAGGGTTTAGGGTTTAGGGTTTAGGGTTTAGGGTTACCGTTCGTGGGTGCGGTAGTTTCTGCCCTGGCTCTGGCCGAACTCCAGCACGCGATCCTGCTGCTGCTGCTGCTGCTGCTGCTGCTGCTGCTGCTGCTGCTGCTGCAGGGTCTGCACTGCCCACTTCTCCACCCAGCTGCCGTCGTTTGCTTCCTTTTCTCCCCACCTGAGGGTTCCATTTGCTGCTGCTTCGATTCGCTCGCGGTAGCCCTCGTGCTGCAGCTGCAGCACTCGCCCCCCGCTGCTGCTGCTGCTGCTGCTGCTGCTGCTGCTGCTGCTGCTGCTGCTGCTGCTGCTGCTGAGGCGCAGGCGCGCAGGGGCTCCGCCGAGGGGAGAGCGAGACGACAACTCTGAAACACACAAACCCCAAACCCTAAACCCTAAACCCTAAACCCTAAACCCTAAACGCCCCGGCAGCCTCGCCACAGCCCAAGCTGGGACCCCCGCCTTGCCCGAGGCTTAGGGTTTAGGGTTTAGGGTTTAGGGTTTAGGGTTTGGGGACCCGGAGGGTTCTGGCTGCGGGAGACGGCGCCAGTTCTGGGGTGTACAGACAGCCGCAAAATGGGAGTTGCTTGCTGCTGCCGCTGCAGCAGCAAAGTGTTCAGCTGCCCCGGGGCTTCTGTCTCCGTGTGGCTGCCTGCTGCTGCTTGCTGCTGCTGCAGCAGCAGCCCCCCCCGGGGGGCGCCCCGTCTGCTGCTGCTGCTGCTGCTGCTGCTGCTCGGGGTGCTGCTGCTGGGGCCGCCTCTCCTGCTGCTGCTGCTGCTGCTGGGGGTGCTGCTGCTGCTGCTGCTGCTGCTGGGGCTGCTGCTGCTGCTGCTGCTCCTGGGGATATTTCTGCTGCTGCTTGGGGTGTTGCTGCTGCTGCTGCTGGGACTTCTCCCGCTGCAGCTGCTGCCGAAAGGGCTGCTGCTGTCCCTTGCAGAGGGGGTGCTGCTGCTGTTGGTGTTGCTGCTGCGGCTGCTGCTGCTGGCGGTGCTGAAGCTGTCCATGCGCTTCATAATGCTGCTGCTGCTGCTGCTGCTGCTGCTGCTGCTGCTGTCTGCCAGCAGCACTGGCTCCTTGAGGCGCAGCACAGGGGCCCTGGGCCCCTGTGCTGCTGCTTCCCCTGCTGCCTTTGGGGGGCCCCCCATTGCTGCTGCTGCTGCTTCGACTTCTGCTGCTGCTGCTGCTGTTGCAGATACTGCTTTGCTGCTGCTGCTGCTGTTGCTGCTGCTGCTAGGCTGTGAGGCTCTGGCGCCGCAAGCCGGGGATTCCCACGTTGGTCCGCTGCTGCTGCTGCTGCTGCTGCAGCAAACGCGA
>NW_013651772.1:0-5000 GCF_000499385.1 Eimeria necatrix | reverse complement strand
TATTTATTTATTTATTTATTTATTTATATTATTATTTATTTATTTATTTATTTATTTTTATTTTTATTTCCTGTTAGGGTTCCGTAGCTCAGCAGGTTAGAGCGTGTGGCTGTTAACCACAAGGTCGCAGGTTCGAACCCTGCCGGTACCGTTTTTTCTTTTTTTTATTTTTTGGAATAATTTGAATTAAATTTGAATTTAAAATTAAAAATTAAAATAAAATAATTCAAATTTAATTCCAAATAATTAAATGAACTCCCGGGGAGTTCATTTAATTATTTGGCGGCGCAGCAGCAGCTGTACGTACACCCCGTCTCCCGCCGCAGCCGCTGCTCCTGCTGCTGCTGCTGCTGCTGCAGCAGCAGCAGCAGCAAAACTGCAGCAGCTGCCCCTGCTGCAGCGCTTATCTGCACCTCAGATTTATTGCTGCAGCAGCAACACAAGCAGCAGCGGTGGCACCAGCAACAGCAGCAGTGACGGCACCTTGGAGGAGAGCAGCAGCAGCAGCAGCAGCAGCAGCAGCAGCAGCAGCAGCAGCAGCAACACAGCAGCAGCAGTGGCTCTTCAAGCCGCTGCACAAAAGGGAGGATTGCTCAGCTGCAACTCTTTGTAATTTATTTATTTTATTCTTTTATTTATTTATTTCATTTATTTATTTTTAATCTCCGTCTTAGGGCTGTTTGTTCTTGTGTGCGCCAGCAGCAGATGAAGGCCGTGGGTCCTCGCGGACAGCAGCAGCAGCAGCAGCAGCAGCAGCAGCAGCAGAAGCAGCAGCAGCAGCAGCGGCGGCTGCCGGAACGCGAATTCAAGTAACAGGTGTAGTGACGGCAGCAGCAGCAGCAGCAGCTTTAAGCTGTTTTCATTGCTTGATAGCCACAGAGGGACGAACAGCAGCAGCAACTGCAGCAGCAGCAGCAGCAGCAGCAGCAGCAGCAGCCGAGAGGAGGACCCGGCACAGACTCATACGGCCGAGTCACTTCTTTGCAGCCGCACCAGCAGCAGCTGCTGCTGCAGCAGAGTCGTTGCTGCTGCAGCAGCTGCTGCAGCAAGGCCAGCATGCTACACCCAGCCCTTATCCGGGGGCTGCTGCTGCTGCAGCACGGGAGCTGGCTGATGTAGCGGCGGCGCCTGCCGCAGCAGCAACAGCAGCAGCAGCAGCTGCAGCAGCAACAGCAGCAGCAGCAACAGCAACAGCAGCAGCAGGAACACCGACAGCAGCAGCACCGCTGCCGTCGCTGCTGCTGGGTCTCGCCTGCTGCTGCGCGGCCGCAGCCACTGGACCTGCTGCCAACAGGGGCAGCAGCAGCAGCAGCAGCAGCAGGGGCAGCAGCAGCAGCAGCAGCAGCACTAGTTTGGCTTAAGATGGGAGCTTGTGGGAGCAAAAAGAGGCAGCTGAGTCGCACCAGCGATCAGCAGCAGCAGCAGCAGCAGCAGCAGCAGCAGCAGCAGAGGGATCGGCAGGAGCAGCAGCAGGGGGACCCGCAGCAGCGGCTGCAGCCGCCGGAGGGCAGCGAGGCAGCGCGGGGCGCTGCTGCTGCAGACGGCGCAGCAGCAGCAGCAGCAGCAGCAGCAGCAGCAGCAGGAAGCAGCCTCATCCCGAAGCAAAAGAGCCTCCGGGAGCAGCAGCGGCGAAGACTTTCTGTGTCTGTGACTTCAGTGCAGGATTCTTTCGAAGGAGAAGCTGCTTCGGACGGCGCAGCAGCAGCAGCAGCAGCAGCAGCAGCAGCAGCAGCAGCAGCAGAGGGCACCGACAGCAGCCGCAGCAGGCCCAACGGCCTCCGCGGTGTACATACACCCCGCAGCCTCAAACCCTCCGCTACTTCTCTCCGAGTGGAAAGCACAAAAATAAAGTCTCCGTCTTTGTCGAGTCAAGAAGACTGCAGCAGCAACAGCAGCAGGAGAGCAGCAGCAGCAGCAGCAGCAGCAGCAGCAGCGCCTGCAGCAGCAGCAGCAGCAGCAGGCGAGCCCCTCTCCCCCCGCGAGGGCGCCCTCGACAGCCTGCCGCTGCGGCGGCCGCTGTCGTCAACAGCAGCAACAGCAGCAGCAGCAACTCCAGCAGCAGCAGAAGCTCCCCACAGCCCCCGCAGCAGCAGCAGCAGCAGCAGCAGCAGCAAAGGGTTTTGCCCCGAACTCCCGCTGCTGTTCTCCCCACTCCCTTTTCCCCCAGAAGAAGCAGCAAAACATCTCGAGGAAATCACTGCGCAGTTTTTGCTGCAGCACTTCACTGCAGACTCCGAAGACAAAGACAGATGCGCGGTCCTAGGTTAGGGTTTAGGGTTTAGGGTTTAGGGTTTAGGGTTTAGGGTTTGGGGTTTGGGGTTTGGGGTTTGGGGTTTGGGGTAGGGTTTGGGGAAGGGCGCAAACGCTCCAGGAGGCCGTGGCGGAAACGCCATTCTGCTTGCGGGGGAATAAGCCAGCGAGGGTTTAGGGTTTAGGGTTTAGGGTTTAGGGTTTAGGGTTTGGGGTTGAGGTGCTGCTTGCCAGGGTTTCCTTCTCGAGAGCGCCAGCGCGGCTTCGACAACAAACGAATGGACTGCGTGGTAAACCCTAAACCCTAAACCCTAAACCCTCGTTCTCGCTGCACTGCTGGGGACCTCTAGTGTGCGCCTGTGCTTGTTGTGGGCTTTAGGGTTTAGGGTTTAGGGTTTAGGGTTTAGGGTTTAGAGTTCCGGATTAGCCGAATGCCGTGTTCTTGCCGCACTTCTGGGGGCTGTGAATCTGCGTTTAAGCGCGTCCCGGGATTTCGGGTTAAGGGTTTAGCGCCTAGGGCCTAGGGTTTAGGGTTTAGGGTTTAGGGTTTAGGGTTTAGGGTTTAGGGTTTAGGGTTTAGGGTTTGGCTGCAGCTGTCGGCGACTGAGGAGTGCGAGCACTTCGACGAATTTCAGGCTCAAATTGGCGTCGGCTGTTCTTGCAAAAAGGGTTTGAAGCCGGAGAGTCCAAACCAAGATGACTTTTCCTTCATTCGGTAGGGTTTAGGGTTTAGGGTTTAGGGTTTAGGGTTTAGGGTTTGGGGTTTAGGGTTTGGGGTGACTGGGGTTTCTTGCGCAGCGAGTTCGTGCGCTAGCTGGCGGTTGTGGGGTGGGTGAGCGCCTCTAGCTCGCGGGCGCGAAAGCAGGGTTGAGGGTTTAGGGTTTAGGGTTTGGGGTTTAGGGTTTAGGGTTTAGGGTTTAGGGTTTGCAGGTGTTCGAGCTTCGGGGTTTACGGGGTTTTCGACGGCCACGGCCCCTGCGGCCACCAAGCCTCCGACTTCGTCCACCGCGTGCTGCTGCTGCTGCTGCTGTCGCACCCTTTGCTGCGGAGCGACGTTTGTGCTGCACTTCGGGGGGCTTTCCACGCGGTCAAACCCTAAACCCTAAACCCTAAACCCTAAACCCTAAACCCTAAACCCTAAACCCTAGCCCGCAGACCGTGGGGCGGGGGCGGCGGCGGGCGCCGCGCCGGAAGGCCTCCCGGCGCCGCCTCCGCCGTTAACCCCACACAAACCCTTGCAAACCCTCAGACAGACAAACCCTAAACCCTAAACCCTAAACCCTAAACCCTAAACCCTAGCTGGGCGTGCTGCGGGCGCCGCGAGGTGCAGCGCGGCTGCTTGCGTTGGCGGCGCGCGGCATTGCTGGGCGGCGCGGGGCGCCCGAGGGTTTGGGGTTTAGGACTGGGGCCGAGGGTTTAGGGTTTAGGGTTTAGGGTTTAGGGTTTGCTGCAGACGCACAAGGCGCTGCTGGAATACGCTGCAGCAGATAAGGGTTTGGACACTTCGCTCTCCGGCACAACAGCAACTTTGGTGCAAATTAATTGTGGCTTTCGTCGGAGACTCCCGCTGCGTCCTCGCCAAAATCAACCCCAGCGGTAAACCCTAAACCCTAAACCCTAAACCCTAAACCCTAAACCCTCACGCCAGCGACTCCCGCTGCGTCCTCGCCAAAATCAACCCCAGCGGTAAACCCTAAACCCTAAACCCTAACGCCAGCCTGCCATCGACTCCTGCTGCGTGCTGGGCAAAATTAGGTGCAGCCGTAAACCCTAAACCCTAAACCCTAAACCCTAGCAAGCCGTAGCAAGCGCTAATGATAAACTCCAAACCCCAGCAAACCGCACTAGACCCTAAACCCTAAACCCTAAACCCCTAACCGTAGTGGCTAACCTTACGGAACCCTAGTGCACACTGGTAAACCCTAATAAGGGTTACTAAACCCTAGTAAACCCTAATGGCAAACCCCAAACCCTACTAAAGCCTGGCAAACCCTAACAGGCCCAAAGGCAAACCCTAAACCCTAGCAAGTCCTAATAAACCCTAATGGTAAACCCCAAACCCTAATTTCAATCCTAATAAACCCTTGTAGACCCCTGTGACAGCCCAAACCCTAATTCAGCCCCTCTTAAACCCCTAGAGCCCTACGCGCAAGGATTCCGGCTCGGCATTGTGCTTTAGGGTTTAGGGTTTAGGGTTTAGGGTTTAGGGTTTAGGGTTTAGGGTTTGGGGTTTTGTGCAGGCGCCATTGTGCCAGCCTTCAGCACAGTAGACCACAAGCCGACGAACCCCGCGGAGAAAAAGCGGATTGAGGCGGCAGGCAAGTTGAGGGTTTAGGGTTTAGGGTTTAGGGTTTAGGGTTTAGGGTTTAGGGTTTAGAGGGGCGCACCTTAAGCCTGGGAAACAAAGACTGTAGCCGGGCGTGTTGCAGCTGGCGGGGGTCCTGCTGCAGCGCGCAGCCGCTGCGGGCAGCGCGCAGAGTTCAGCGGCTAGGGTTTAGGGTTTAGGGTTTAGGGTTTAGGGTTTAGGGTTTAGGGTTTTGCAGGGGGCGAGGTGATGCGGCTGGACTGCGACATCCCGCATAGGGTTTTCGTCAAAGACCATTTATTTCCAGGACTTGCAATGAGCAGAGCCATTGGGGACGGAATAGCCCACCAGATCGGAGTGGTTTCCGAACCCGAAATCGCTCAAGTAGGGTTTAGGGTTTAGGGTTTAGGGTTTAGGGTTTAGGGTTTAGGGTTTAGGGTTTAGC
>NW_013651771.1:16012-16672 GCF_000499385.1 Eimeria necatrix | reverse complement strand
AAAGAATTGCCTTACAATTTTGGGCCTAGGGTGCTGGGTCACCAGAGTGAGTCTGATGGCCTCTGTACTTTCGAGCCTGAAGAGGCATTTCCTCCCTTTCTAGGTGTTACTCTCAGATGTTACTTCATCGCCTCAGCAAATCTTGGAAGGCTGGTTGAAAACTCCCATGTAACGAAAACAATTTGAGCCAGCTGCTGCCGCAGTAGTTGCCATGAATGCTGGAAGTGAAAGAGCTGCAGCTGCTAAAATTTATGCTGCCGCTGCTGATGCTTCAGCTGATGCTGCATCACCAACCGTTCTCCTTTGCCAGCTCTGCTATTCCAGCAGGAGCAGCATCGGCAGCAGCTGGAGAAGAGGGTGCGGCTCATGACGCTTTTCTACGTCGTAGTCTGTGAAGTTTGGGATGAGTTGCACCTATTGGGAAGCCTCGAAAATACTGCCATCAGACTCACTCTGGTGACCCAGCACCCTAGGCCCAAAATTGTAAGGCAATTCTTTGGATCTAGCGCCTCTTCGTGGGCTTGTTTTTTGATTCCTATCAACTGCTGTGAATCCAGACGGATTTAGACGAAGTTGGGAACAGCAAGAACTAAACTTCCTATCAGCTGTTGTGAAGCCAGATGGATTTAGACGAAATTGGGAATAGCAAGGACTAAGCTT